>NW_027038710.1:0-36317 GCF_034236695.1 Oncorhynchus nerka
ATACATATGTGTTGTCTGTAATTGTTGTTGTTGTTGTTATAATACATATGTGTTGTCTGTTGTTGTTGTTGTTATAATACATATGTGTTGTCTGTAATTGTTGTTGTTATAATACATATGTGTTGTCTGTTGTTGTTATAATACATATGTGTTGTCTGTTGTTGTTGTTGTTGTTATAATACATATGTGTTGTCTGTAATTGTTGTTGTTGTTATAATACATATGTGTTGTCTGTTGTTGTTGTTGTTATACATATGTGTTGTCTGTTGTTGTTGTTGTTATACATATGTGTTGCCTGTTGTTGTTGTTAATATAATGTATATGTGTTGTCTATTTTATTGTTGTTGTTATAATACATATGTGTTGTCTGTTGTTATTGTTGTTATACATATGTGTTGTCTGTTATTTGTTGTTGTTATACATATGTATTTGCCTATTCATTATTGTTATTATAATACATATGTATTTGTCTATTTATTTATTGTTGTTATAATACACTATATATTTGTCTATTGTTGTTATTTATTATACATATGTTGTCTGTTGTTGTTATTGTTATAATACATATGTGTTGTCTGTTATTATTGTTGTTATAATACATATGTATTGTCTGTTGTTGTTTGTTGTTATAATACATATGTATTTATCTATTTATTGTTGTTACCACATATGTGTTGTCTGTTGTTGTTTGTTGTTTATAATACATATGTGTTTGTCTGTTTATTGTTGTTATAATACATATGTGTTGTCTGTTGTTGTTGTTGTTATACATATGTGTTGTCTGTTGTTGTTGTTGTCTGTTGTTGTAATACATATGTGTTGTCTATTTGTTTATTTGTCTGTTGTTATTATCTGTAATTGTTTGTTGTTATAATACATATGTGTTGTCTGTAATTGTTGTTGTGGTTATAATGCATATGTATTTGTCTGTTGTTGTTGTTGTTATACATATGTGTTGTCTGTTGTTGTTATACATATGTTGTCTGTTGTTGTTGTCTGTTGTTGTTTGTTGTCTGTTGTTGTAATACATATGTGTTATCTGTTTTATTGTTGTCTGTTGTTTGTAATACATATGTGTTGTCTGTTGTTGTTGTAATACATATGTGTTTGTTGTTGATCTGTTGTTGTTGTCTGTTGTTGTTGTTATACATATGTGTTGTCTGTTGTTGTAATACATATGTGTTTGTCTGTTGTTGTTAATCTTTATTGTTGTAATCACATATGTGTTGTCTGTTATTTGTTAGTTGTCTGTTGTTGTTGTAATACATATGTATTGTCTGTTGTTGTTGTTGTCTGTTGTTGTAATACATATGTATTTGTCTGTTGTTGTTATAATACATATATGTTGTCTATTTATTGTTGTCTGTTGTTGTTGTAATACACTGTATGTTGTCTGCCTGCAGGTGTTGTCTGTAATTGTTGTTATTTATAAGGTGTTGTCTGTAATTATTTATTTGCTGCTGCCGCAGGTGTTGTCTGTAATTGTTGCTGCAGGTGTTGTCTGTAATTGTTGTTGTTGCTGCAGGTGTTGTCTATAATTGTTGTTGTTGTTGCTGCAGGTGTTGTCTGTAATTGTTGTTGTTGCTGCGGGTGTTGTCTGTAATTGTTTTGTTTGTTGCTGCAGGTGTTGTCTGTAATTGTTGTTGTTGTTGCTGCAGGTGTTGTCTGTAGTTGTTGTTGTTGTTGCTGGGTGTTGTCTGTAATTGTTGTTGTTGCTGCAGGTGTTGTCTGTAATTGTTGTTGTTGCTGCAGGTGTTGTCTGTAATTGTTTGTTGCTGCTGCAGGGTGTTGTCTGTAATTGTTGTTGCTGCTGCAGGTGTTGTCTGTAATTGTTGTTGTTGTTGCTGCAGGTGTTGTCTGTAATTGTTGTTGTTGCTGCTGCAGGTGTTGTCTGTAATTGTTGTTGTTGTTGTTGCTGCAGGTGTTGTCTGTAATTGTTGTTGTTGTTGCTGCTGCAGGTGTTGTCTGTAATTGTTGTTGTTGTTGCTGCTGCAGGTGTTGTCTGTAATTGTTGTTGTTGCTGCTGCAGGTGTTGTCTGTAATTGTTGTTGTTGTTGTTGTTGCTGCAGGTGTTGTCTGTAATTGTTGTTGTTGCTGCTGCAGGTGTTGTCTGTAATTGTTGTTGTTGTTGCTGCAGGTGTTGTCTGTAATTGTTGCTGCTGCTGCAGGTGTTGTCTGTAATTGTTGTTGCTGCTGCTGCTGCAGGTGTTGTCTGTAATTGTTGCTGTTGCTGCAGGTGTTGTCTGCTGCTGTTGCTGCAGGTGTTGTCTGTAATTGTTGTTGTTGCTGCAGGTGTTGTCTGTAATTGTTGCTGTTGCTGCAGGTGTTGTCTGTAATTGTTGCTGCTGCAGGTGTTGTCTGTAATTGTTGTTGCTGCTGTTGCTGCAGGTGTTGTCTGTAATTGTTGTTGTTGCTGCAGGTGTTGTCTGTAATTGTTGTTGTTGCTGCAGGTGTTGTCTGTAATTGTTGTTGTTGTTGCTGCTGCTGCAGGTGTTGTCTGTAATTGTTGTTGTTGTTGCTGCTGCTGCAGGTGTTGTCTGTAATTGTTGTTGCTGCTGCAGGTTTGTCTGCAGGTGTTGTTGTAATGTTGTTGTTGTTGTTGTTGCAGGTGTTGTCTGTAATTGTTGTTGTTGCTGCTGTTGTCAGGTGTTGTCTGTAATTGTTGTTGTTGCTGCTGCAGGTGTTGTCTGTTGTCTGTAATTGTTGTTGTTGCTGCAGGTGTTGTCTGTAATTGTTGTTGTTGTTGCATGTTGTCTGTAATTGTTGTTGTCTGCTGCAGGTGTTGTCTGTAATTGTTGTTGTTGCTGCAGGTGTTGTCTGTAATTGTTGTTGCTGCAGGTGTTGTCTGTAATTGTTGTTGTTGTTGCTGCAGGTGTTGTCTGTAATTGTTGTTGTTGCTGCAGGTGTTGTATGTAATTGTTGTTGCTGCAGGTGTTGTCTGTAATTGTTGTTGTCTGCTGCAGGTGTTGTATGTAATTGTTGTTGCTGCAGGTGTTGTCTGTAATTGTTGTTGTCTGCTGCAGGTGTTTGGGACAGTGTGTCAGAGTGAGCCGCTGTTCTTCCTGGATAAGTATGATGACGGTCCAGTGAAGATGACCCACTGGCAATCAGAGGGACGGGAGGGATCCATTATAGTAGAACTGATGAAACAGGCCTCGACACCGCTCTGTCTGCTAACCACCTGGATGCTAACACTGTGGACCAGCCTCTGTAGTAGCAGGTAAGGGTGTGTCAGTACCTGTCTGTCTGCTAACCACCTGGATGCTAACACTGTGGACCAGCCTCTGTAGTAGCAGGTAAGGGGTGTGTCAGTACCTGTCTGTCTGCTAACCACCTGGATGCTAACACTGTGGACCAGCCTCTGTAGTAGCAGGTAAGGGGTGTGTCAGTACCTGTCTGTCTGCTAACCACCTGGATACTAACACTGTGGACTGTGGACCAGCCTCTCTGTAGTAGCAGGTAAGGGGTGTGTGTCAGTACCTGTCTGTCTGCTAACCACCTGGATGCTAACACTGTGGACCAGCCTCTGTAGTAGCAGGTAAGGGGTGTGTCAGTACCTGTCTGTCTGCTAACCACCTGGATACTAACACTGTGGACCAGCCTCTGTAGTAGCAGGTAAGGGGTGTGTGTCAGTACCTGTCTGTCTGCTAACCACCTGGATGCTAACACTGTGGACCAGCCTCTGTAGTAGCAGGTAAGGGGTGTGTCAGTACCTGTCTGTCTGCTAACCACCTGGATACTAACACTGTGGACCAGCCTCTGTAGTAGCAGGTAGGGGTGTGTGTCAGTACCTGTCTCTGTAGTAGCAGGTAACCACCTGGATAACACTGTGGACCTGAGTCAGGTAAAGGGGTGTGTCAGTGTCTGTCTGCTACTGTCTCTGTAACTGGATACTGTATGGATCCTGTACTCCCAGTTGCAACTCTTTATGTGCCAAGAGACACTGACCCAGTTCATCTGTCTGTCTGTCAATATCCCCCTAGAATATCCCCCTAGAATAGTGTGTCTGTCTGTCTGTCAATATCCCCCTAGAATAGTGTGTCTGTCTGTCTCTGTCTCCCAGGATATTGAATGTGTTCATCTGTCTGTCTGTCTGTCTCCCAGGGTTTTGCATGTGTCTGTCTGTCTCCCAGGATATTGAATATGTCTGTCTGTCTCCCAGGATATTGAATGTGTCTGTCTGTCTGTCTCCCCAGGATATTGAATGTGTCTGTCTGTCTCTGTGTGTCTCTGTCCCCAGGATATTGAATGTGTGTCTGTCTGTCTGTCTCCAGGATATTGAATGTGTCTGTCTGTCTGTCTGTCTGTCTGTCTGTCTCAGGATATTGAATGTGTCTGTCTGTCTGTCTCAGGATATTGAATGTGTCTGTCTGTCTCCAGGATATTGAATGTGTCTGTCTGTCTGTCTCCCCAGGATATTGATGTGTCTGTCTGTCACCCCCAGGATATTGAATGTGTCTGTCTGTCTCCCCAGGATATTGAATGTGTCTGTCTGTCTCCCCAGGATCTGTCTGTCTCCCAGGATATATTGAATGTGTCTGTCTCCATGGATATTAATGTGTCTGTCTGTCTGTCTCCCAGGATATTGAATGTGTCTGTCTGTCTGTCTCAGGATATTGAATATGTCTGTCTGTCTGTCTCAGGATATTGAATGTGTCTGTCTGTCTCCCCAGGATATTGAATGTGTCTGTCTGTCTCCAGGATATTGAATGTGTCTGTCTGTCTCAGGATATTGAAACATGTCTGTCTGTCTCAGGATATTGAATGTGTCTGTCTCTCCAGGATGCTGAATGTGTCTGTCTGTCTCCAGGATATTGGATGTCTGTCCCAGGATATTGAATGTGTCTGTCTGTCTCAGGATATTGAATGTCTGTCTGTCTCCAGGATATTGAATGTGTCTGTCTGTCTCAGGATATTGAATGTGTCTGTCTGTCTCTCCAGGATATTGAATGTGTCTGTCTGTCTCAGGATATTGAATGTGTACCCGATGAGGGTTCATCTCAGTAAGTTGTCTACGTGTGTCAGCTGAGCTACAGGGCAGACACCTTCAGACAGTCTGCTCTCCTACCAGAGCCACCGCACACAACCACTTCATGAGGTAGAGACCACACACACACACACACACACACAGCCATGTGGCAGACTGGCTACAAGATGGTATCTAACTCACCCCATTGCGTCTCAAATCGCACACTATTCCCTGTTATAGTGCAGTGCATTTGACCAGAGCCCTATTGACCTCGGGTCAAAAGTAGTGACTCTCTCTTTTCTCTCCACACAGGAAAGCCAATATCTTTGTGTCGTTCTTTGTGGATGTGTCTCTGGGCCTGCTGCTGGTATCGTGGATGTATAGAGAGAACCGTATAGGCAAACTGGCCAACACACTGGTACCTGCTGCTGACGTAAGACATCATGGACAACATTTCCCCAGTGCAAAAGCAATGTACAACAATTACCTTTAAACCTCATTTATAATCTGTCAGAGAGATTATCTTTAAAATAAAAATGTCTTCAACAACGTTCAGTATCGAGAGGTGACTATTTCTGTATTGCTCAGTTGACTCTAGTTACATTACCACCTCCGTAAAACTCACATTGGTGACGATGAGCTTCAAATGAAATCACGTTGCCTCATTATCAAGAGGTTCAGGGTCGTTTTTGCCCTACGAAATATCCCCTCGCTATCCCCCTCAATATCCCCTCAATATCCCCCAATATCAACCAATATCCCCCTCAATATCCCCTCAATATCAACCCAATATCCCCTAGAATACTAGAATAACCCCTCAATATCCAACCCAATTAGAATAACCCCTCAATATCCAACCCAATATCCCCCTAGAATATCCCCTAGAATAACCCCCCTCAATATCCAAAACCCAATATCCCCTAGAATAACCCCTAGAATAACCCCCTCAATATCAACCCAATATCCCCTAGAATAACCCCCTCAATATCCAACCCAATATCCCCCTTGAATATCACCTAGAATAACCCCCTCAATATCAACCCAATATCCCTAGAATATCCCCTAGAATATCCCCCCTCAATATCAACCCAATATCCCCTAGAATAACCCCTCAATATCAACCCAATATCCCCTAGAATATCCCCTAGAATAACCCCCTCAATATCCAACCCAATATCCCCTAGAATAACCCCCTCAATATCCAACCCAATATCCCCTAGAATATCCCCCTAGAATAACCCCCTCAATATCCAACCCAATATCCCCCCTAGAATAACCCCCTCAATATCAGCAACCCAATATCCCCCTAGAATATCCCCTCAATATCCAACCCAATATCCCCCTAGAATATCCCCCTAGAATAACCCCTCAATATCAACCCAATATCCCCTAGAATATCCCCCTCAATATCCAACCCAATATCCCCTAGAATAACCCCCTCAATATCCAACCCCAATATCCCCTAGAATAACCCCCTCAATATCAACCCAATATCCCCTAGAATAACCCCCTCAATATCCAACCCAATATCCCCTAGAATAACCCCCTCAATATCCCCTAGAATAACCCCCAATATCCAACCCAATATCCCCTAGAATAACCCCCTCAATATCCCCCTAGAATAACCCCCTCAATATCAAACCCAATATCCCCTAGAATATCCCCCTCAATAATCTTTATCTCTGAGTATGTGTGCTGATCTAGGATCAGTTTAGCCTTTTAGATCACAAGGAATAAGATAACATGGACCGAGGGGAGCTGATACATACGGCCCCACGTCCCTCCTGTCCATTATAATCATGTTCATTATGATCTAGGATCAGGTCCTCCTGTCCATTATAATCATATTCATTATGATCTAGGGTCAGGTCCTCCTGTCCATTATAATCATATTCATTATGATCTAGGGTCAGGTCCTCCTGTCCATTATAATCATATTCATTATGATCTAGGATCAGTTTAGCCTTTTAGATCACAAGGAATAAGATAACATGGACCGAGGGGAGCTGATACATACGGCCCCACGTCCCTCCTGTCCATTATAATTATGTTCATTATGATCTAGGATCAGGCCCTCCTCTCCATTATAATCATGTTCATTATGATCTAGGATCAGGCCCTCCTCTCCATTATAATCATGTTCATTATGATCTAGGATCAGGCCCTCCTCTCCATTATAATCATGTTCATTATGATCTAGGATCAGGCCCTCCTCTCCATTATAATCATGTTCATTATGATCTAGGATCAGGTCCTCCTGTCCATTATAATCATATTCATTGAAGGATCAGGCCCTCCTCTCCATTATAATCATGTTCATTATGATCTAGGATCAGGCCCTCCTCTCCATTATAATCATATTCATTATGATCTAGGGTCAGGTCCTCCTCTCCATTATAATCATATTCATTATGATCTAGGATCAGGCCCTCCTCTCCATTATAATCATGTTCATTATGATCTAGGATCAGGCCCTCCTCTCCATTATAATCATATTCATTATGATCTAGGGTCAGGTCCTCCTGGATCTAGGATCGGGCCCTCCTCTCCATTATAATCATGTTCATTATGATCTAGGATCAGGCCCTCCTCTCCATTATAATCATATTCATTATGATCTAGGTCAGGTCCTCCTGTCCATTATAATCATATTCATTATGATCTAGGGTCAGGTCCTCCTGTCCATTATAATCATATTCATTATGATCTAGGATCAGGCCCTCCTCTCATTATAATCATATTCATTATGATCTAGGGTCAGGTCCTCCTCTCCATGTAATCTGATTCATTGTTGTGTGTTTTGTTGTTAGCATGTAGCTAAAGAGCTGGAGGAGCTGTTGCAGTGGCTGATGGGAGCTCCAGCTGGTCTGAAGATGAACCGGGCTCTAGACCAGGTGTTAGGACGATTCTTCCTCTACCATATACACCTGTGGATCAGTGTGTCACACACACACACACCCATGCCCCTCCTCCACACACACAAACACCCATGCCCTCCTCCACAGACACACACACACCCATGCCCCTCACTCCACACACACACACCCATGCCCCTCCTCCACAGACACAAACACCCATGGCCCTCCTCCACACACACAACACCCATGGCCCTCCTCCACACACACACACACACCCATGCCCCTCCTCCACACACACACACACACCTATGGCCCTCCTCCACACACACACACACCCATGGCCCTCCTCCACACACACACACACACACCCATGGCCCTCCTCCACACACACACACACACACCCATGGCCCTCCTCCACACACACACACACACCCATGGCCTCCTCCACACACACACACACACACCCATGGCCCTCCTCCACACACACACCCATGGCCCTCCTCCACACACACACACACACACACCATGGCCCTCCTCCACACACACAAGCTTGCCATGCCCCTCCTCCACACACTGAGAAAACACCCATGCCCCTCCTCCACACACACACCCATGGCCCTCCTCCACAGACAAACACCCATGCCCCTCCTCTCACACACACACACACACCCATGCCCCTCCTCCCACAGACAAACACCCATGGCCCTCCTCCACAGACACAAACATCCATGGCCCCTCCTCCTCCACACACACAAACATCCATGGCCTCCTCCTCCACACACACACCCACCCATGGCCCTCCTCCACACACACACCCACTCATGCCCCTCCTCCACAGACACAAACACCCATGCCCGTCCTCCTCCTCTCTCTGCAGGCTACATTCACCTGATGTCTCCATTCATTGAGATGATTCTGTGGTACGTGGGTCTGTCTGCCTGCCTGGGCTTGACCTTTGCCCTCTCTCCCTGCTCTCTGACATCCGCCCCTGCTCACCTTCCACATCTACTGTTTCTACGTCTATGGAGCCAGGTGAGAAGAGACCAGCACCGTCACGATGCCTCCCAAAAAAGTGCACCACGTTTGACCTTAGTACTGTAAAGGGAATACCCTATGAGCTCTAGTCAGAAGATGTGCACTAGGGAGAGGATAGGGTCCCATTTGGGATATAGACATTGGAGTCTTCAGTGTAGTTTGGCAGGTTAACACGCCATGAGAGTAAGAATGACCACATATTTTCATCTTCTTCTTCCTAAAGCCTCAACGTTGCGCCGGATGTCATCCATCGGGGCGTGCTCATCGAAGTGGAAAGGCAACGCCCCTTTGCGGTTGAAGGTTCCGTTGAAAGACGGATTTTTTTCAAACTTTTTGCGTCCTCTTCAATCCAGCCAGTTCGTCAAGAACACGTTTATTATCAGCTGAAACTGATATTTATCCTTGTTTTTAAATATTTTTATTAAAATGTCATATTCTTCCAAAATAAATACGATCCCTGACGAGATAGGCTCTCCTCAATCTTGCGTTACAAACACTACACTTGACTTGTCCGTTCGTGGCGGAGCAAAACGCCGTGAAGATGACGTGCGACGTAATGAGACACGTCGCGATGTAAAACACGACCCACTGCAGCTAAGGTGACTCGTCAGTGTAGCCTAGTGATGGGGGGTGGGGTTGCGAACAAGCGGATATTTTAGGTGAACGAAACCGAATTGCATCATTGAGAGAGCTGTTAATTTACTCCTAATGTGCATACTGGTAGGCTACTACTGATTGTTAGCGATTCTCTTCAGGTAAATTAGCAAACATTCGATGAAGATGTTGAGTACCTCACTGCAGGAACAATAAGTAGTAGAGCCTTATTCTGGTCAGAATATGATAAAAAACAAACAGATTGAAGGCTATAAAGGTAATGTCATGATACTGAAGGATATTGGTCTACTGATGTGATTTAAAGTGTTGGCAATGGAGTAAATCAACTGCTGCTTTCTGTGAAGCAAAGCCCATGTTGAACACCTGCTTCAATCATCAGTCACACCTGTTGGTCTATTCATGGGCTCCTGACTATGTATTAAGTTGGGGTGCCCCATCTGGCAGGGGTCCGGGGACCTCCCCTGAAAATGTTTACATTTTTAAAACAATTATGGGATGTTGTGTGTAGATTGAGGGGGAAAAATGTTTTTAAGGCTGTAATGTAACAAAAATGTGGAAAAAAGTCAAGGGGTCTGAATACATTGTGAAAGCTCTGTACCTCTCAGCCCTGTGAACATCATGGTGACGTGTTACCTCTTTCCCTTTTTACTAATTGATGTGTGAGGAGCTCAGCATGTCATTTACAGACTTATTAAATGTGTATGAAGGCTAAAAATATCTTCCTTCTCTCACCCTCCATCCTCCCTCTCTCTCCCCTGTCCATCTCTCCTCTCTATACCTCTTCCCCTTTCCCCTCATCTCTCTCCATCCTTTCTCTATCCCCTCCCCTCACCGCCCTGCTCTTCCCCCTCCTCCTCCTTTCCCTTTCGTCTCCCCCATCCCTCATTCCCCTCCTCCCTCTCCTACCCCATCTCCCCTCCACTCTTCCTCCTGCTCTTTTCCCTCTCCTACCCCTCTTCCCCCTACCTCCCTTTCCTCTCACCATCTCTCTCTCCCCTCTCTCTCTCTCCCCCTCTCTCTCTCTCTCTCCCTCTCCTCCTCTCCTCTCTCCCCCTCCTCTCTCTATCTATCTCTCTCCCTCTCTCTCTCTCTCCTCCTCTCTCTCTCCCCTCCTCCTCCTACCTCCTCTCTCTCCCCCTCCTCTCTATCTCTGTCTCTCTCTCTCCCCTCCTCCTCTCTATCTCTCTCTCTCTCTCTCTCTCCTCCTCTCTCTCCTCCCCTCCTACCTTCTCTCTCTCCCCCTCCTCCTCTCTATCTCTCTGTCTCTCTCTCTCCCCTCCTCTCTCCCCTCCCCTCCTCCTCTCTCTACTCCTCTCTCTCTCTCCAGGCTGTACTGTATGACAGTATATGGTCTGTCCTCTCTGTGGAGGCTGTTCAGGGGGAAGAAATGGAATGTCCTCAGACAGAGAGTAGACTCCTGCTCTTATGACCTGGACCAGGTAGTTACACACACCTATTACACACATTTGTTACAGTGAACTAATGTGTGTATATTTGTTACAGTGAACTAAATTGTGTATATTTGTTACAGTGAACTAAAGTGTGTATATTTGTTACAGTGAACTAAAGTGTGTGTGTATTTGTTACAGTGAACTAATGTGTGTGTTGTTTTCTAGTTGTTCATCGGGACGTTACTCTTCACCATCCTGCTGTTCCTCCTGCCAACCACAGCTCTATACTACCTAGTGTTTACCCTGGTGAGAACACACACAGAGGCACTTTAATCCCCTCTCCATCCATGTCTGTCTGTCTGTTCCTCCTGCCAACCACAGCTCTATACTACTAGTGTTTACCCTGGTGAGAACACACACACAGGCACTTTCATCCCTCTCCATCCATGTCTGTCTGTCTGTTCCTCCTGCCAACCACAGCTCTATACTACCTAGTGTTTACCCTGGTGAGAACACACACAGGCACTTTAATCCCCCTCTCCATCCATGTCTGTCTGTCTGTTCCTCCTGCCAACCACAGCTCTATACTACCTAGTGTTTACCCTGGTGAGAACACACACACAGGCACTTTCATCCCCTCTCCATCCATGTCTGTCTGTCTGTTCCTCCTGCCAACCACAGCTCTATACTACCTAGTGTTTACCCTGGTGAGAACACACACAGGCACTTTCATCCCCTCTCCATCCATGTCTGTCTGTCTGTTCCTCCTGCCAACCACAGCTCTATACTACCTAGTGTTTACTGGTGAGAACACACAGCACTTTCATCCCCCTCCATCCATGGGCGCTGTCCTGCGGCTGACCCTGGGCCTCTCCCACGTGTGTCTGGGGGTGTTGGGAAAGGAACAAAACACATTCTCCTTCTAACCAATGAACAATAAAGTGTCTAATCTTTGACCCCTTACTCTGTCTGTCTGTCTGTCTGTCTGTCTGTCTCTCTGTCTCTCTGTCTGTGTGTGTCTCTCTCTGTCTCTCTATCTCTCTCTCGCTCTCTCTCTCTCTCTTGCTCTGTTTCTATCTCTCTCTATCTCTCTATCTCTCTCTCGCTCTCTCTCTCTAGCTCCGCCTTGTGGTAGTAATGTTCCAGGGAGTTCTCAACCTCAGTGTTGACTTCATCAACTCCTTCCCTCTGTCTCTCTCTCTCTCTCTCTCTGTCTAGCTCCGCCTTGTGGTAGTAATGTTCCAGGGAGTTCTCCACCTCAGTGTTGACTTCATCAACTCCTTCCCTCTGTTCGCCATGGGCCTCCGACTCTTCAGATCCTACAGACTGGCAGGTGGGAGGGACCGTCTCTGCCAACATGTCTAACTGTGTAGAAGGAAATGTACTTTAACACTTTGAGGAAGTGACAGCGTTTTAACTACTTTGCCGATATGAAACAATCATAATGTCAGTCAAAAATATAAAATGTCCAGTTTATGTTACAAAACCAACTTTATAAAATGTTTTTAAAAATGTTCTATACTGTGGTTTCTATATTCCTTTTATTTAACCAGGTTAGTCTCTATTTTTAAGAGAGACCTGGTTGAATGAGGAGGAGACTGTGCTGGGCTGTGATGTTCTGTGTTTGACTGAGATGTGTGTGTTCTCTACAGAGGGGTGAAGTTCAGAGTGCTCTGTGAGGAACCAGGAACACCTCTACATCTCATGATGGATGTAAGACATCTCTCACTCTTCTCTCTCTCTTTCTCCTCTTTGTTTATTTCTCTTCTCTCTTCTTTCTCTCTCTTGTCTCTCTTTCTCTCCTCTCTTTTTCTTTCATTTAATTTTCACATAACATACATTGTCTTTTCGTTCCGTCTTTTAGTTTATTTAATCATATAAAACCAGATCCACACAAAATGATGCATTTGATTAAGAATCATCGAGGATACAAAAGTATACGACTTATTTCAATTCTGATCTTCTTTGACGACAGCGTTTGGCTTTTTGTGGGAATAAGTTTAAGTGATTTATTCCTGTAAAAACCAAAACCACAACCACATAGACATACCCTACACATGTGTCATTCACAGTTTTCTCCTAGATAAACCTAGACATGTTTATGTCTCCCTCTCTGTCTCTCTCTCAGATTAACCCTCTGAAGGTGAGCAGTGTGGTTCAGACCTACAGGACCCCACCTACAGCTGCTACCCTAAAGACTCCTGGCTGGCCCTCTGCAAGAAGCTGTTCCTGGGAGAACTCATCTACCCCTGGAGACACAAGACTACCAAGATAGACTAGGACCAGGGGAGAGAGATGGGGGCTGTTTCTGGGAGAATCTCATCTACCCTGGAGACACAAGACTACCAAGATAGACTAGGACCAGGGGAGAGAGATGGGGGGCTGTTTCTGGGAGAACTCATCTACCTCTAGAGACACAAGACTACCAAGATAGACTAGGACCAGGGAGAGAGAGAGATGGGGGGGCTGTTCTGGGAGAACTCATCTACCCTAGAGACACAAGACTACCAAGATAGACTAGGACCAGGGGAGAGAGAGATGGGGGCTGTTTCTGGGAGAACTCATCTACCCCTAGAGACACAAGACTACCAAGATAGACTAGGACCAGGGAGAGAGAGATGGGGGGCTGTTTCTGGGAGAACTAATCTACCCCTAGAGACACAAGACTACCAAGATAGACTAGGACCAGGGGAGAGAGAGATGGGGGGGCTGTTTCTGGGAGAACTCATCTACCCCTAGAGACACAAGACTACCAAAATAGACTAGGACCAGGGGAGAGAGAGATGGGGGCTGTTTCTGGGAGAACTCATCTACCCCTAGAGACACAAGACTACCAAGATAGACTAGGACCAGGGGCTGTTTCTGGGAGAACTCATCTACCCCTAGAGACACAAGACTACCAAGATAGACTAGGACCAGGGGGAGAGACACAAGACTGATAGACTAGGGGGGGGCTGTTTCTGGGAGAACTCATCTACCCCTGGAGACACCACCAAGATCAACTGAGACCAGGGGAGGGACCGAGAATAGAGAAGGGGGAGGGATAGGGGAGAGACAGAATAGAGAAGGGGAGAGACCGAGAATAGAGAAGGGGGAGGGATAGGGGAGAGACAGAATAGAGAAGGAGGGATAGGGGAGAGACAGAATAGAGAAGGGGGAGGGATAGGGGAGAGACAGAATAAGAAGGGGGAGGGATAGGGGAGAGACAGAATAGAGAAGGGGGAGGGATAGGGGAGAGACAGAATAGAGAAGGGGAGGGATAGGGGGAGAGACAGAATAGAGAAGGGGAGGGATAGGGGGAGAGACAGAATAGAGAAGGGGAGGGATAGGGGAGAGACAGAATAGAGAAGGGGAGGTATAGGGGAGAGAGAATAGAGAAGGGGAGGGATAGGGGGGAGAGACAGAATAGAGAAGGGGGAGGGATAGGGGGAGAGACAGAATAGAGAAGGGGGGATAGGGGGACAGACAAGAACACCAAGGTTGATGAGAGGAGGGGAGGGGTGGTGGGAGAGGATGTTAGTGTGAGAATGTTGGTGCTGCTGATGAGAACTTGTAAAGGAGGTGTGTGTGTCTCCTTTTAAATCAGGTATTTAGGGCTGCTGGCACCTATTCCCTTCATAGTGCACTACTTTTGACCAGAGCTCTATGGGGCCCTGGTCAAAAGTAGTGCACTATGTAGGGAATAGGGTGCCATTTGATGCTGTCTAAAGCATCTACTGCACTAATTACTCCTAGTCTTATTTAACTCAGATGTATTTTATATTATAAGATTCAAATAAAACATTCACATTTTTAGGATGAATTGATTGTTTATACATTCCGACTAATGTGTAGGAGATTATGTCAATGCATTTATTTTCATTGAAAACATTCCGTATTTATTCTTAGGTTAGTACTCTAGGTCATTTTTACTCTGGTAATGTGCCATTTCCCCTAAAACCTAACTCTGAACCTACCTAACTGCAAGACCTACAGTACAGTATCTAACTGCCAGAGAAGTACTAGAAGTATAGAGTACTGTATTCAGTACAGTATCTAACTGCCAGAGAAGTACTAGAAGTATAGAAGTACTGTATTCAGTACAGTATCTAACTGCCAGAGAAGTACTAGAAGTATAGAAGTACTGTATTCAGTACAGTATCTAACTGCCAGAGAAGTACTAGAAGTATAGAAGTACTGTATTTATTTAACCTTTTTATTTAGCATTACGTTTGAAAGATTCTCCTAACTTTCCCCAAATTCCCAGGTTTTCCTTCAGAAATCCTGGTTAGAATATTCCCTGAATCTGGAGGAAGAAGCAGGAAATCAGGAATCCTCCATCTGGGAATTCTGAAATACAAAAAGGAATTTCTCAACTTTATTGAGAGCCTTTATTTTTACAATAACAACCTGGTATTATCCTGGTTTATCTTCTTAGAACCTATTTTTTATTCTCCTTTTAATTTCATAGACTGATTTTTGTTGTTGTTGTGCCATAATGGAAGAAATAAGAAAACAATTGATTCTAAATCAGGACCGTAGTTTGTCATGTTTGATTGCATTTGATTTGTGTTGAGTGTTGACTACTACTGAAGTTGTTGAATGTACAACGTATCTAAATGTCCGGGGATATGTCTCAAATGGAACGCTATAGACTAAGTAGTGCACTACTTTTTGACTAGGGTTATGTGGTCCGTATCCCCAATGTCCCTTTCATAATAATAAAGGCCCAGTTGATTTGAATGTGGTTTGAAAAGGAGTAGCCTCATTGTTTTATTTATACATTTACATTTAAGTCATTTAGCAGACGCTCTTATCCAGAGCGACTTACAAATTGGTGCGTTCACCTTATGACCTCCAGTGGAACAGTAGTGCATCTAAATCTTTTAAGGGGGGGTGAGAGGATTACTTTATCCTATCCTAGGTATTCCTTAAAGAGGTGGGGTTTCAGGTGTCTCCGGGAAGGTGGTGATTGACTCGCTGTCCTGGCGTAGGGAGTTTGTTCCACCATTGAGAGCAGAGCAGCGAACAGTTTTGACTGGGCTGAGCGGGAACTGTACTTCCTCAGTGGTAGGGAGGCGAGCAGGCCAGAGGTGGATGAACGCAGGGCCCTTGTTTGGGTGTAGGCCTGATCAGAGCCTGGAGGTACTGAGGTGCCGTTCCCTCACAGCCCGTAGGCAAGCACCATGGTCTTTTGCGAGCTAACTGGAAGCCAGTGGAGAGAGCGGAGGAGCGGGGTGACGTGAGAGAACTTGGGAAGGTTGAACACCAGACAGGCTATTCTGGATGAGTTGTAGGGGTTTAATGGCATAGGCAGGGGAGCCCAGCCAACAGCGAGTTGCAGTAATCCAGACGGGAGATGACAAGTGCCTGGATTAGGACCTGCGCTTCCTGTGTGAGGCAGGGTCGTACTCTGCGGATGTTGTAGAGCATGAACCTACAGGAACGGGCCACCGCCTTTGTTAGTTGAGAACGACAGGGTGTTGTCCAGGATCGCCAAGGTTCTTAGCGCTCTGGGAGGAGGACACAATGGAGTTGTCAACCGTGATGGCGAGATCATGGAACGGGCAGTCCTTCCCCGGGAGGAAGAGCAGCTCCGTCTTATGTATATATATATATATATATATAGAGAGGTTTTTATATGTATATATATATATAGAGAGAGAGGTTTTTATATATATATAGAGAGGTTTTTATATGTATATATATAGAGAGAGAGGTTTTTATATGTATATATATAGAGAGGTTTTTATATGTATATATATAGAGAGGTTTTTATATATATATATATATATAGAGAGAGGTTTTTATATGTGTATATATATATAGAGAGAGGTTTTTATATGTGTATATATATAGAGAGAGAGGTTTTTATATGTATATATATAGAGAGAGAGAGGTTTTTATATGTATATATATATATAGAGAGGTTTTTATATGTGTATATATATAGAGAGGTTTTTATATATATATATAGAGAGGTTTTTATATATATATATAGAGAGGTTTTTATATGTATATATATATAGAGAGGTTTTTATATATATATATAGAGAGGTTTTTATATGTATATATATATAGAGAGGTTTTTATATATATATAGAGGTTTTTATATATATATATAGAGAGGTTTTTATATGTATATATATATATAGAGAGAGAGTTTTTATATATATATATAGAGGTTTTATATATATATATAGAGAGGTTTTTTATGTATATATATATAGAGAGGTTTTATATATATATATAGAGAGGTTTTTATATGTATATATATATAGAGAGATATATATATAGAGAGGGTTTATATATATATATATAGAGAGGCTTTTTATATATATATATAGAGAGTTTTTTATATATATATATATATACAGAGAGGTTTTATATATATATATAGACAGTTTTTATATATATATACAGAGATGTTTTTATATGTATATATATATATAGAGAGAGAGAGGTTTTTATATATATATATAGAGAGAGGTTTTATATATATATATATATAGAGAGGAGTTTTTATATATATATATAGAGAGGTTTTATATGTATATATATATATAGAGAGAGAGTTTTTATATATATGTATATATATATATAGAGAGGTTTTTATATGTATATATATATAGAGAGAGAGGTTTTTATATGTATATATATATATATATAGAGAGGTTTTTATATATATATATAGAGAGAGAGAGGTTTTTATATATATATATATATAGAGAGGTTTTTATATATATATAGAGAGGTTTTTATATATATATATAGAGAGGTTTTTATATATATATATAGAGAGACAGGTTTTTATATGTATATATATAGAGAGGTTTTTATATGTATATATATAGAGAGAGAGAGGTTTTTATATATATATATAGAGAGAGAGAGAGGTTTATACACTTCTCAAAAAAATAAAGGGAACAGTAAAATAACACATCCTAGATCTGAATGAATGAAATATTCTTATTAAATACTTTTGTCTTTACATAGTTGAATGTGCTGACAACAAAATCACACAAAAATGATCAATGGAAATCAAATTTATCAACGCATGGAGGTCTGGATTTGGAGTCACACTCAAAATTAAAGTGGAAAACCACACTACAGGCTGATCCAACTTTGATGTAATGTCCTTAAAACAAGTCAAAATGAGGCTCAGTAGTGTGTGTGGCCTCCACGTGCCTGTATGACCTCCCCACAACGCCTGGGCATGCTCCTGATGAGGTGGCGGATGGTCTCCTGAGGGATTTCCTCCCAGACCTGGACTAAAGCATCCGCCAACTCCTGGACAGTCTGCAGTGCAACGTGGCGTTGGTGGATGGAGGGAGACATGATGTCCCAGATGTGCTCAATTGGATTCAGGTCTGGGGAACGGGCGGGCCAGTCCATAGCATCAATGCCTTCCTCTTGCAGGAACTGCTGACACACTCCAGCATTGTCTTGCATTAGGAGGAACCCAGGGCCAACCGCACCAGCATATGGTCTCACAAGGGGTCTGAGGATCTCATCTCGGTACCTAATGGCAGTCAGGCTACCTCTGGCGAGCACATGGAGGGCTGTGCGGCCCCCAAAAGAAATGCCACCCCACACCATGACTGACCCACCGCCAAACCGGTCATGCTGGAGGATGTTGCAGGCAGCAGAACATTCTCCACGGCGTCTCCAGACTGTCACGTGCTCAGTATGATCCTGCTTTCATCTGTGAAGAGCACAGGGCGCCAGTGGCGACCTTGCCAATCTTTGTGTCCTCTGGCAAATGCCAAACGTCCTGCACGGTGTTGGGCTGTAAGCACAACCCCCACCTGTGGACGCTGGGCCCTCATACCACCCTCATGGAGTCTGTTTCTGACCGTTTGAGCAGACACATGCACATTTGTGGCCTGCTGGATGTCATTTTGCAGGGCTCTGGCAGTGCTACTCCTTGCACAAAGGCAGAGGTAGCGGTCCTGCTGCTGGGTTGTTGCCCTCCTACGGCCTCCTCCACGTCTCCTGATGTACTGGCCTGTCTCCTGGTAGCGCTCCATGCTCTGGACACTACGCTGACAGACACAGCAAACCTTCTTGCCACAGCTCGCATTGATGTGTCATCCTGGATGAGCTGCACTACCTGAGTCACTTGTGTGGGTTGTAGACTCCGTCTCATGCTACCACTAGAGTGAAAGCACCGCCAGCATTCAAAAGTGACCAAAACATCAGCCAGGAAGCATAGGAACTGAGAAGTGGTCTGTGGTCACCACCTGCAGAACCACTCCTTTATTGGGGGTGTCTTGCTAATTGCCTATAATTTCCACCTGTTGTCTATTCCGTTTGCACAACAGCATGTGAAATTTATTGTCAATCAGTGTTGCTTCCTAAGTGGACAGTTTGATTTCACAGAAGTGTGATTGACTTGGAGTTACATTGTGTTGTTTAAGTGTTCCCTTTATTTTTTTGAGCAGTATATATATATATATATATATATATATATATATATAGAGATAGAGAGAGAGGTTTATATATATATATATATAGAGAGAGAGAGAGAGGGGTATGGGATGAATACTATCCTACACCAGCACTACTACAGCGTTGGTATAACGGTCTACTCTGAAGGCAGCAGCAGGAACCGCTGTGGATTGGACACACACACAACACCACAACCACACACACACACAACACCACAACCACACACAACACCACAACCACACTACACTCCACCTTCTATTCCTTTGGGATCCCTCATTACATTTACATTTAAGTCATTTAGCAGACGCTCTTATCCAGAGCGACTTACAAATTGGTGCGTTCACCTTAAGACATCCAGTGGAACAGCCACTTTACAATAGTGCATCTAAATCTTTTAAGGGGGTGAGAAGGATTACTTTATCCTATCCTAGGTATTCCTGAAAGAGGTGGGGTTTCAGGTGTCTCCGGGGTGGTGATTGACTCCGCTGTCCTGGCGTCGTGAGGGAGTTTGTTCCACCATTGGGGGCCAGAGCAGCGAACAGTTTTGACTGGGCTGCGCGGGAACTGTACTTCTCAGTGGTAGGAGGCGAGCAGGCCAGAGGTGGATGAACGCAGTGCCCTTGTTTGGGTGTAGGGCCTGATCAGAGCCTGGAGGTACTGAGGTGCCGTTCCCCTCACAGCTCCGTGAGGCAAGCACCATGGTCTTGTAGCGGATGCGAAGCCAACTGGAAGCCAGTGGAGAGCGGAGGAGCGGGGTGACGTGAAGAACTTGGGAAGGTTGAACACCAGACGGGCTGCGGCGTTCTGGATGAGTTGTAGGGTTTAATGGCACAGGCAGGAGCCCAGCCAACAGCGAGTTGCAGTAATCCAGACGGGAGATGACAAGTGCCTGGATTAGGACCTGCGCTGCTTCCCATGTGAGGCAGGGTCGTACTCTGCGGATGTTGTAGAGCATGAACCTACAAGAACGGGCCACCACCTTGATGTTAGTTGAGAACGACAAGGGTGTTGTCAGGATCACGCCAAGGTTCTTAGCGCTCTGGGAGGAGGACACAATGGAGTTGTCAACCGTGATGGCGAGATCATGGAATGGGCAGTCCTTCCCCGGGAGGAAGAGCAGCTCCGTCTTGCCGAGGAGGTTCAGCTTGAGGTGGTGATCCGTCATCCACACTGATATGTCTGCCAGACATGCAGAGATGCGATTTGCCACCTGGTCATCAGAAGGGAAAGGAGAAGATTAATTGTGTGTCGTCTGCATAGCAATGATAGGAGAGACCATGTGAGGTTATGACAGAGCCAAGTGACTTGGTGTATAGCGAGAATAGGAGAGGGCCTAGAACAGAGCCCTGGGGGACGCCAGTGGTGAGAGCGCGTGGTGAGGAGACAGATTCTCGCCACGCCACCTGGTAGGAGCGACCTGTCAGGTAGGACGCAATCCAAGCGTGGGCCCCGGAGATGCCTAACTCGGAGAAGGGGGAGGAGGATCTGATGGTTCACAGTATCGAAGGCAGCCGATAGGTCTAGAAGGATGAGAGCAGAGGAGAGAGTTAGCTTTAGCAGTGCGGAGGGCCTCCGTGATACAGAGAAGAGCAGTCTCAGTTGAATGACTAGTCTTGAAACCTGACTGATTTGGATCAAGAAGGTCATTCTGAGAGAGATAGCGGGAGAGCTGGTCAAGGGCGGCACGTTCGAGAGTTTTGGAGAAGAAAAGAAAGAAGGGATACTGGTCTGTAGTTGTTGACATCGGAGGGATCGAGTGCTGGTTTTTTCAGAAGGGGTGCAACTCTCGCTCTCTTGAAGACAGAAGGGCGTAGCCAGCGGTCAGGATGAGTTGATGAGCGAGGTGAGGTAAGGGAGAAGGTCTCGGAAATGGTCTGGAGAAGAGGGAGGGAATAGGTCAGCGGGCAGGTTGTTGGGCGGCCCGGCCATCACAAGGCAGATTTCATCTGGAGAGAGAGGAGAGAAAGAGGTCAGAGCACAGGGTAGGGCAGTGTGAGCAGAACCAGCGGTGTCGTTTGACTTAGCAAGCGAGGATCGGATGTCGTCGACCTTCTTTTCAAAATGGTTGTGAAGTCATCTGCAGAGAGGGGGAGGAGGAGGATTCAGGAGGGAGGAGAAGGTGGCAAAGAGCTTCCTAGGGTTAGAGGCAGATGCTTGGAATTTAGAGTGGTAGAAAGTGGCTTTAGCAGCAGAGACAGAAGAGGAAAATGTAGAGGAGGAGTGAAAGGATGCCAGGTCATGGAGGAGGGTTTTCCTCCATTTCCGCTCGGCTGCCCGGAGCCCTGTTCTGTGAGCTCGCAATGAGTCGTCGAGCCACGGAGCAGGAGGAGGACCGAGCCGGCCTGGAGGATAGGGGACATAGAGAATCAAGGGATGCAGAAAGGGAGGAGAGGAGGGGGTTGAGGAGGCAGAATCAGGAGATAGGTTGGAGAAGGTTTGAGCAGAGGAAGAGATGATAGGATGGAAGAGGAGAGAGTAGCGGGGAGAGAGAGAGCGAAGATTGGGACTGCGATACCATCCGAGTAGGGGCAGTGTGGGAAGTGTTGGATGAGAGCAAGAGGGAAAAGGATGCAAGGTAGTGGTCGGAGACTTGGAGGAGTTGCAGTGAGGTTAGTGGAAGAACAGCATCTAGTAAAGATGAGGTCGAGCGTGCCTGCCTTGTGAGTAGAGGGAAGGTGAGAGGGTGAGGTCAAAGAGGAGAGGAGTGGAAAGAAGGAGGCAGAGAGGAATGAGTCAAAGGTAGACGGGGGAGGTTAAAGTCGCCCAGAACTGTGAGAGGGTGAGCCGTCCTCAGGAAAGGAGCTTATCAAGGCATCAAGCTCATTGATGAACTCTCCGAGGAACCTGGAGGGCGATAAATGATAAGGATGTTAAGCTTGAAAGGGCTGGTAACTGTGACAGCATGGAATTCAAAGGGAGGCGATAGACAGATGGGTAAGGAGAAAGAGAATGACCACTTGGGAGAGATGAGGATCGGTGCCACCACCCCGCTGACCAGAAGCTCTCGGGGTGTGCGAGAACACGTGGGCGGACGAAGAGAGCAGTAGGAGTAGCAGTGTTATCTGTGGTGATCCATGTTTCCGTCAGTGCCAAGAAGTCGAGGGACTGGAGGGAGGCATAGGCTGAGATGAACTCTGCCTTGTTGGCATGAGATCGGCAGTTCCAAAGGCTACCGGAGACCTGGAACTCCACGTGGGTCGGTGCGCTGGGACCACCAGATTAGAGTGGCCCATGCGGCCCACGCGGTGTGGAGCGTTTGTATGGTCTGTGCAGAGAGGGAGAGAACAGGGATAGACAGACACACATAATAGTCATAGTCAAGTATGATTCCCTCCACAGTTCCTGTAGGGTTCCAGTCAGTGTGTGAGGATATTTACGTGGAGTGTCTGTTTACACACCAGGATCTGCACGGGGGCTAGTCAGGGACAGACGTGGCACCAATGGCAAGGCAGGGATCTAGAGGATTGGGAGGCCTGTCCCGACAGCATACCAGAGCCCTGTTGGCCACACAAACACAACAGACACACAGATTCAGATTGATGATGGATAATCAGGGTTTATATATATTATCTGAGATTCAGATTGATAATCCAGGGTTTATATATATTATCTGAGATTCAGATTGATAATCCAGGGTTTATATATATTATCTGAGATTCAGATTGATAATCCAGGGTTTATATATATTATCTGAGATTCAGATTGATGATTGATAATCCAGGGTTTTATATATATTATCTGAGATTCAGATTGATGATTGATAATCCAGGGTTTTATATATATTATCTGAGATTCAGATTGATAATCCAGGGTTTATATATATTATCTGAGATTCAGATTGATGATCCAGGGTTTATATATATTATCTGAGATTCAGATTGATAATCCAGGGTTTATATATATTATCTGAGATTCAGATTGATGATTGATAATCCAGGGTTTATATATATTATCTGAGATTCAGATTGATGATGGATAATCCAGGGTTTATATATATTATCTGAGATTCAGATTGATAATCCAGGGTTTACATATATTATCTGAGATTCAGATTGATGATTGATAATCCAGGGTTTATATATATTATCTGAGATTCAGATTGATGATCCAGGGTTTATATATATTATCTGATTCCAGATTGAGATTCAGGATAATCCAGGGTTTATATATATTATCTGAGATTCAGATTGATAATCCAGGGTTTATATATATTATCTGAGATTCAGATTGATGATCCAGGGTTTATATATATTATCTGAGATTCAGATTGATAATCCAGGGTTTATATATATTATCTGAGATTCAGATTGATAATCCAGGGTTTATATATATTATCTGAGATTCAGATTGATAATCCAGGGTTTATATATATTATCTGAGATTCAGATTGATAATCCAGGGTTTATATATATTATCTGAGATTCAGATTGATAATCCAGGGTTTATATATGTTATCTGAGATTCAGATTGATGATGGATAATCCAGGGTTTATATATATTATCTGAGATTCAGATTGATAATCCAGGGTTTATATATATTATCTGAGATTCAGATTGATAATCCAGGGTTTATATATATTATCTGAGATTCAGATGGATAATCCAGGGTTTATATATATTATCTGAGATTCAGATTGATGATTGATAATCCAGGGTTTATATATATTATCTGAGATTCAGATGGATAATCCAGGGTTTATATATGTTATCTGCATCATTGTGATGATTGGTATAATCCGCTAGTAAAGTATATTGAGTTTTTTATCAGGCTAAAGCAGATTATTCCAATGGGAGTTATTGACCAAGTGCTTGGTTCATACATTATTGCTCCCATAGATTGTGTATCTGTCAGTAGTGTTTGTGTGAAATAGCTGTGTGTGCGTTTGCCTCATGGTTGTGTGAGTACATGCACATCATGGTGTCATAGTGTGTGTTTTATAGGTGTGTGTGTCTCCAGTCCTGACCAGGTGTGTGTTTTATAGGTGTGTGTCTCGAGTCCTGACCAGGTGTGTGTTTTATAGGTGTGTGTCTGGAGTCCTGACCAGGTGTGTGTTTTATAGGTGTGTGTGTCTCGAGTCCTGACCAGGTGTGTGTTTTATAGGTGTGTGTCTGGAGTCCTGACCAGGTGTGTGTTTTATAGGTGTGTGTGTCTCGAGTCCTGACCAGGTGTGTGTTTTATAGGTGTGTGTCTGGAGTCCTGACCAGGTGTGTGTTTTATAGGTGTGTGTGTCTCGAGTCTGACCAGGTGTGTGTTTATAGGTGTGTGTGTCTGGAGTCTGATAGGTGTGTGTGTGTCTGGAGTCCTGACCAGGTGTGTGTTTTATAGGTGTGTGTCTGAGTCCTGACCAGGTGTGTGTTTTTATAGGTGTGTGTCTGGTCCTGACCAGGTGTGTGTTTATAGGTGTGTGTCTGGAGTCCTGACCAGGTGTGTGTTTTATAGGTGTGTGTCTGGAGTCTGACCAGGTGTGTTTTATAGGTGTGTGTGTCTGGTCTGACCAGGTGTGTGTTTTATGGGTGTGTGTCTCGGAGGTCTGAGGTGTGTCTGGAGTCCTGACCAGGTGTGTGTTTATAGGTGTGTGTCTCGAGTCCTGACCAGGTGTGTGTTTTATAGGTGTGTCTCGAGTCCTGATCAGGTGTGTGTTTTATAGGTGTGTGCTCTAATGAATTTCTCCTCTGCAACAGGTAACCTTGGCTCTTCCTTTCCTGTGGCAACAGAGGGCAGTTAACTCTAACTCTAATGAACCTTAGCTCTTCCTTTCCTGTGGCGGTCCTCACGAGAGACAGTTAACTCTAACTCTAATGAACCTTGGCTCTTCCTTTCCTGTGGCGGTCTCCAGAGGAGACAGTTAACTCTAACTCTAATGAACCTTGGCTCTTCCTTTCCTCATGAGAGACAGTTTCATCACTTGAAGGTTTCTGACTGCACTTTTCCGCATTGAC
This sequence comes from Oncorhynchus nerka, assembly GCF_034236695.1. NCBI lineage: Eukaryota > Metazoa > Chordata > Actinopteri > Salmoniformes > Salmonidae > Oncorhynchus > Oncorhynchus nerka. The sequence goes on from NW_027038710.1 coordinate 25,239, forward strand.
TGACCTTCATGTCTTAATGAAATGAGAGCCTGTCATTTCTCTTTGCTTATTTGAGCTGTTCTTGCCATAATATGGACTTGGTCTTTTACCAAATAGGGCTGTCTGCTGTATACCAACCCCTACCATGTCACAACACAACTGATTGGCTCAAACACATTAAGAAGGAAAGAAATTCCACAAATGAACTTATATGAAGGATTTATTTAACACTTTGTTGGTTACTACATGACTCCATATGTGTTATTTCATAGTTTTGATGTCTTCACTATTATTCTACAATGTAGAAAATAGTAAAAACAAAGAAAAACCCTTGAATGTGTGTTCTAAAACTTCTGACTGGTAGTGTATATATATATATATATGTGTGTATATATAAAATATGTATTAACAACAAATCTAACACAATATAAAAACATATCTTATAAAACAGTATAACAAATAATTTTGGTGTGGTCCTAAACCTAGTATGAAAGTGCATCCTTGTAGATATGTGGGCTAACATAGTCAAAATGTTTGCCTTGGGGAAAGTTGAGCCAATGGCAAGTTGAGCAAATTGCATTTTGTCTTCCCAGGGCAAAGCATTATCGCTGGGATATGAAGTAACAACAACCTGTGTTAAATAAAGCTCAAAATGAAATATATAAAAATAAATAATAATGCTTGTGTTTGGGTAATAAATCTATACATGGTTTTAAAAAGGTAATGGTAATATTGAATTCAGTACAGAACTTTGTAGGCAGTTTAATTTACCCTGTCAGAGACTACTTTTCTTGGACAAGCTATGTTTTTAAAGATGTAATGTTTACCAGAATTTATTTTTTCAAGAGATACACAATATCCTGAAATATATATCTAAAAATATTTGCGGAGATACGGAAGCCTATATTGGTCCGCTAATACATGACTAGTATATATATATATATATTATTTTCCATTTTCAGGATGCAGCACCAGCACCACCTACTTACCTCAGCTTCACGTGTGTGTGTGTGATTAATTCAATCAGTCATTCATTCGGTATTTATCCGTGGGAGAGGAGAGGTAATGAGTCATGATTTTCAAACAGGTTTGACACACATTCACACCCTCTGTCAACTGACAGTATCACTCAAACGTGTTTGTTGAGTTACTTCCGTGTACTTTGTTTCAACATTTATACGTTACTAAGTATCACTACATTTCCCCATTGTTTTTATTCCGTTTTTGTTTGAGCCAGTGCTTTAATCCATTCTATCATCTGATTAGCATTGAAGGCATTCGATTCATCTGTCAGGACGCCCGAAGGCATTTGATTCATCTGTTAAGGACGCCCGATAAGGCGTGTTTTGCACCGGGTGAAAGTTGATTTTAGGCGTGAGCCAGGTACCCCATTCAAAGGCCATGGCGAATCGGCTCAAAAACAAAACAACATAATTAAACTCATGGAGTATGCTGTATTACTTTTTCATGTGTTATGACATGAAAAAGTGATTTTTAAAATGATATATAAACGCTGTATATGCCTTCCAAATGAAAACTAATTGGAAAAATTCAAACATATATTTTTATTGGAAAGAGATGTATGTTTCTGGACGATGCACAATGCTGCCTTTGTTGACAACACGAACCGAGCAGCGCAAGATTACCGTTCCTCCTTCACCTGCCTTTTGCCCGTTTGCGTCACCGGTCACAGGCCAGTACCCAGCCGAACAGTACGATCAAACATAGTCGAATCTGCCTTAATCTCAGTCACTTCCTCTCAAAGTGTTGTTGACAGATTTTATGATTGATTTTTCTGATAGCCAATCGTATCATTCTGTACGTATGTGTATCCAATCAGAGGCTGGTAAGGGCGGAGCGGGAACCTCGAGCACCAGACTGTGCAGTGCCTATCTGTCAGCTACAGTGTGTTATCGCGAATGTGATTGAGCCTGGAGGAAAAAAACACATGTATGATTTTACAAACTGAGATTTTCAAATGATTTACCGCGGACTTGGACTAAAACCTTTACATCTCAACTTGTGCTTTGGACCCACGAGAAAATACGGCAAACTGCAAGTTCTGGATTGAACCAAGGCAAGGAAAAGGTCGGGAAGTTACGGATCTTTGTTGTCCGGACAAGAGAGAGGGGCCCGATTTCAGGGCAGCCAGTCTCGGGTGAGGTTAGCAAGCAATCGGTACCAAGGAAGCCAGCATCGTAAACCAGTTAGGAAGAGGATAGTCCAGTTTTCGACAGGTTAGGAGATTACTCGTACAATTGTTACCTTTATGAATGAGAGTTCTGGCAAACTGATACATATAGGGTATGTTATTTAATTCGGATGTTGACCTCTGTCGTTGATTTGATTTGACACTTGTCAACTAACCACGAATATCTAGCTAGTTTAGCATTACCAGCTAGTTTAGCATTACCAGCTAGCTTAGCATTACCAGCTAGCTTAGCATACCCAGCTAACTAGCTCCTCCTGTCTTGCCAGCCACACAAAGCTGTTGTTCATAGTTAGCTTGCTAGCTACCATTCTGGCTAGCTGCCTATTTACCCTTTAATTACTATAACAGGGTTGCTAACTATCTAGTAAAAAAACAAAACAGGTTATAAACATTTTTGTTTTGTGGGCTCAACATAGACTGTAACGTTAGATGTTCTTGATAACACTTTCTTTGTTGCGATAGCTAGCCCATAATGGCATTATTCGCTAGCTAGCTAACGTTATGCTAACAATAAGGACACAGATAGCCTGTACGCTAACTAGGAAACTAGCTACGTCCTTAAAATATACAGTTTAGCTAACGTCACGTCCACAAAACAAATATGTTGTTTTCATCTAAAGAGAGGTTATTGCCAGATAGCTCACAACAAGGTTCGTTTACTCACCGTCTGTTGATGAAGCAACAGCGTTGTATTTTAAATGTAATTGTTGTTTTAAACTGTGACAGGTGTTTGAAGCGCTAGCAGTCAGAGAAGTCGGTGGTTAAATACCAGTTGCAAAACGGTGTTGAGGTTGGAAGATCAGGACTTCTGCTCGCAGCTTGCTTTCATCAGTGACGTTATTTGGACCACCACTGGTACCCTGCCTAATTCCTGTCCAAGGGACGTTTTGGTTTTGAGCAGCACACCGTACTTCCAACTCCTGCAAGCTGTTTAACCTGGAGGGACTTAAAAAAAAAAAAAAATAGTGTCCACTATTGCTGCATCATTCAGACTTGCCAAGCTACAATGGTGGTCAGGTGTTTTAACCTGTAGCAGCGCCTCAACTCCACCTCGACACACAACAGTGGGCCGTAGGGCTAATCAACAATTCTCAACTGGAGGACCACACAGACTCTTGACTCTAACTTCTCTGCTGGAATAGACTATACCTGTTTCCCCCCCTCTCTCCAGCCCCTATCCCCCTTAGTCCCCTCTGCCTCCATCCTCTCCCCTCTCCCGCCCCCTCTGCCTCCATCCTCTCCCCTCTGCCTCCATCTGCTCCTCCCCTCTCCGCCTCTGCCTCCATCCCCTCCCCTCCCCCAGTGTGTGAGGGGACAGATGTGAGGAAGGCAGGATGGGGACCCAGGGCAGCCCGGTGAAGAGTTATGACTACCTGTTGAAGTTCCTCCTGGTCGGGGACAGCGATGTGGGGAAAGGGGAGATACTAGACAGCCTACAGGATGGATCGGCAGAGTCTCCGTACGCGTACAGCAGTGGTGAGTCACGAGCTCAGGACTTTTCTGATAACTACTTTATTGAGGGGGAAAATTTACTTACTGTGACTGTGATTATGTGGTTGTCCAACCGAGCTGTCTTAAGGATGAATGCACTAACTGTAAGTCGCTCTGGATAAGAGCTTCTGCTAAATGACTCACTTGAAAATGTACTACACACACACACACACAGGGAGAGGACACAAGTCTTGGCAGCAGCTAAGGGGGATCTCTAATAAATACAAATACACAGCACGAACGCGTAAAGACACAGACACACACACACACACACACACACACCACCTAAAAACAGACACATCTACACACACCACACCATCTAAGTGACACCATCTACACCACTCCTGTACAAACGTCTGAACAATGCAGACACATTCATATTGTGTGTGGTAACTAATAATGCATCAGCTACAGCAGAAGGTCCAGTCACTGTCTCTCTAACTAATAATGCATCAGCTACAGCAGAAGGTCCAGTCACTGTCTCTCTAACTAATAATGCATCAGCTACAGCAGAAGGTCCAGTCACTGTCTCTCTAACTAATAATGTATCAACTACAGCAGAAGGGTCAGTCACTGTCTCACTAACTAATAATGCATCAGCTACAGCAGAAGGTCAGTCACTGTCTCACTAACTAATAATGTATCAGCTACAGCAGAAGGTCCAGTCACTGTCTCTCTAACTAATAATGTATCAGCTACAGCAGTCACTGTCTCACTAACTAATAATGTCCAGTCACTGTCTCTCTAACTAATAATGCATCAGCTACAGCAGAAGGTCCAGTCACTGTCTCTCTAACTAATAATGTATCAGCTACAGCAGAAGGTCCAGTCACTGTCTCACTAACTAATAATGTATCAGCTACAGCAGAAGGTCCAGTCACTGTCTCACTAACTAATAATGTATCAGAAGGTCCAGTCACTGTCTCACTAACTAATAATGTATCAGCAGCAGAAGGTCCAGTCACTGTCTCACTAACTAATAATGCATCAACTACAGCAGAAGGGTCAGTCACTGTCTCACTAACTAATAATGTATCAGCTACAGCAGAAGGTCCAGTCACTGTCTCACTAACTAATAATGTATCAGCTACAGCAGAAGGTCCAGTCACTGTCTCACTAACTAATAATGCATCAGCTACAGCAGAAGGTCCAGTCACTGTCTCACTAACTAATAATGTATCAGCTACAGCAGAAGGTCCAGTCACTGTCTCACTAACTAATAATGCATCAGCTACAGCAGAAGGGTCAGTAGCTGAAAGGTCGCTGCCCGAGTCGACAAGGTGAAAATCTCCATGTGCCTTGAGGAAGGCACTTAACCCTAGTTTCCTCCAGGAGTAACATACTGTAAAACAACACCTATCATACAACTATGTCTGACCCTGTAAAACAACACCTATCCTACTACTATGACTGACCCTGTAAAACAACACCTATCATACTACTATGACTGACCCTGTAAAACAACACCTATCCTACTACTATGACTGACCCTGTAAAACAACACCTATCCTACTACTATGACTGACCCTGTAAAACAACACCTATCATACTACTATGACTGACCCTGTAAAACAACACCTATCATACTACTATGACTGACCCTGTACAACAACACCTATCATACTACTATGACTGACCCTGTAAAACAACACCTATCATACTACTATGACTGACCCTGTACAACAACACCTATCATACTACTATGACTGACCCTGTAAAACTACACATTACACTGTACCTATCCTGTGTATTTTTATATATTTTTAAATAATAAAGTTTTAAGAGAAGCTTTTCAAACCAGACCTTTCCTCCCACCCCTGGTTTGAATGACTTCACAGTCCTACAACAAGCCTTGTATTATAGAGTACACACACTCCACATACACACACACACACTCCACACACACACGCTCCACACACACACACACACTCCACACACTACACACACACTACACACACACTCCACACACACACCCAGCAGGTCCCCTGAGAGTGTAGCTACACAGTCACCATGACCTTAGCCCGAGGATCACCAGATGCCTTCTATTCTGGTTTGTCAGGGTGTGTGTTGAGTCGGGAGACGCCCATTAGCTACCATCACGCTTGGAATCATAGCTTCTACACCAGTTCATCAGGGTGTGTGTTGAGTCGGGAGACGCCCATTAGCTACCATCACGCTTGGAATCATAGCTTCTACACCAGTTCATCAGGGTGTGTGTTGAGTCGGGAGACGCCCATTAGCTACCATCACGCTTGGAATCATAGCTTCCACACCAGTTCATCAGGGTGTGTGTTGAGTCGGGAGACATCCAAATCAAATGTATTTATACAGCCCTTCGTACATCAGCTGATATCTCAAAGTGCTGTACAGAAACCCAGCCTAAACCCCAAAACAGCAATGCAGGTGTAGAAGCACGGTGGCTAGGAAAACCCCCTAGAAAGGCCAAAACCTAGGAAGAAACCTGAGAGGAACCAGGCTATGTGGGGTGGCCAGTCCTCTTCTGTAGCTGTGCCGGGTGGAGGTATAACAGAACATGGCCAAGATGTTCAAATGTTCATAAATGACCAGCATGGTCGAATAATAAGGCAGAACAGTTGAAACTGGAGCAGCAGCACAGCCAGGTGGACTGGGGACAGCAAGGAGTCATCATGTCAGGGTAGTCCTGAGGCATGGTCCTAGGGCTCAGGTCCTCAGAGAGAGAAAAGAAAGAGAGGGAGAGAGAATTAGAGAGTACACTTAGATTCACACAGGACACCGAATAGGACAGGAGAAATCTCCAGATACTGTTAAACTGACCCTAGCCCCCGACACATAAACTACTGCAGCATAAATACTGGAGGCTGAGACAGGAGAGGGTCAGGGAGCCCACTGTGGCCCCATCGAGGACACCCCGGACAGGGCCAAACAGGAATCATAGCTTCCACACCAGTTCATCAGGGTGTTGTTTGGAACTGCCTACGTTGTCCTTGTTAAGTCATTTCAAAGGTTGTGTGGTTTCTTTTTGTTCAATACAATAACATTGTTGCCGGGAATCCCCAGTCATTATCATTCAGAGCTAGGGGTGTCTACAGGCTAGCTGTCGTGTGACTGTCGGAGTCCTGGAGGTTCTCAGTGGAGAGGGGAGGTTGTGACAGATCCGTACCCGATGGGGTGAGCTCTCCTTGGGCACGAGGAAAGGAGACTGATGTCTGTCTGGGTGTTATGGTGCTGCTGGATGTGACAGACCTGTACCCGATGGGGTGAGCTCTCCTTGGGCACGAGGAAAGGAGACTGATGTCTGTCTGGGTGTTATGGTGCTGCTGGATGTGACAGCTTGCTGCTGTTGATAGTTGGGGGGCGATGGAGAGAGAGAGAAAGAGGGGGGCAGGGCTGCTGGTCTGTGGGCTTCAAAGAGCTGCTTCACACTCCAACTCCATCAGACAAATCCCCCAGAGATATGGGGGAGAAGATAGAGAGGGAATAACTAATGAGAGAGAGAGAGTTCCTGAAGACAGAGCATCTCTATCTAATGTTCACACCTCTATGGGGACCAGCACTGTTCATGATACAACAGACTGTTCACACCTCTATGGGGACCAGCACTGTTCATGATACAGACTGTTCCACCTCTATGGGGACCAGCACTGTTCATGATACAGACTGTGCACACCTCTGTGGGGACCAGCACTGTTCATGATACAGACTGTTCACACCTCTATGGGGACCAGCACTGTTCATGATACAGACTATTCACACCTCTATGGGGACCAGCACTGTTCATGATACAGACTGTTCCCTACACTCTATGGGGACCAGCACTGTTCATGATACAGACTGTTTCACACCTCTATAGGACCAGCACTGTTCAGACCTCCTCATACAGACTGTTCACACCTCTATCAGACCAGCACTGTTCATGATACAGACTGTGCACACCTCTATGGGGACCAGCACTGTTCATGATACAGACTGTTCACACCTCTATGGGGACCAGCACTGTTCATGATACAGACCAATGCACACCTCTATGGGGACCAGCACTGTTCGCCAGTACTGGGGCTGTTCACACCTCTATGGGGACCAGCACTGTTCATGATACAGACATTCCACACCTCTATGAGGACCAGCACTGTTCATGATACAGACTGTTCACACCTCTCTTGTTGGCGGAGAAAATGTAACAATAATTTTAAAGGAGTTTCCTTGTAATTCTATACATTTTGCCATGTCTAATGTCATTCATGTGATAATTTGGGTGACAAAATGACAACGGTATCTATGGGTAAAACCTGAATTAAAGCGTTAGCTGACGTGGCTGGTTGATCCTGGACATTTCTGACAGGTTATAAATGTCTCTCTAAGGTCTGTAATTTTTCCTTTATTTAACCAGGCAAGTCAGTTAAGAACAAATTCTTATTTTCAATGACGGCCTAGGAACAGTGGGTTAACTGCCTGTTCAGGGGCAGAACGACAGATTAGTACCTTGTCAGCTCGGGGGTTTGAATTTGCAACCTTCCGGTTACTAGTCCAACGCTCTAACCACTAGGCTATGCTGCCGCACCAAAATGACAGAGGAACTGATGATGTATTACCCAACTACAATTACAGTAACTTTAAAGGTGGACTGAGTTCCTTTTGAATTTTAAAATTTTATTTAACTTTTTCTTTTTTACTTGGAAAGTCAACTAAGAACAAATTCTTCTTTACAATGAGGGCCTTCCCCCCGGCCAAACTCTAACCCAGACGACGCTGGGCCAATTGTGAAGGAGCCTGGAATCGAACCAGGGTCTGTAGTGACGCCTCTAGCCCTGAGATGCAGTGCCATAGACTGCCGTGAAAGCAGTAATTTGATTGGTCAGGACAAGAGCAAAGATTTCTCATCCAAGTGGAGAACTGCAACTGAAGCACAACATGTGTCCTTTTACATTCTGAAGCCACACACACACACACACACACACACACACACACACACACACACAGAGCTATAAGGACAGGTGAACTGATAATGCTTTTTAATGTCTAATACCTCTCCCTTCTTTCTCTCACCCTCCTCCCTACCACTTTCTCTTCTGTATTTCAACCTCCCCCTTCTCTCTCAACCTCCTCTCTCTCTCTCAACCTCCTCTCTCTCTCTCAACCTCCTCTCTCAACCTCCTCTCTCTCAACCTCCTCTCTCTCTCTCTCAACCTCCTCTCTCTCTCTCTCTCAACCTCCTCCTCTCTCTCTCTCTCTCAACCTCCTCCTCTCTCTCTCTCTCTCAACCTCCTCCTCTCTCTCTCTCTCTCAACCTCCTCCTCTCTCTCTCAACCTCCTCCTCTCTCTCTCTCTCTCTCTCAACCTCCTCCTCTCTCTCTCAACCTCCTCCTCTCTCTCTCTCTCAACCTCCTCCTCTCTCTCTCTCTCTCAACCTCCTCCTCTCTCTCTCTCTCAACAACCTCCCTCTCTCCTCCATCCAGGCATCGACTACAAGACCACCACTATTCTGCTGGATGGGAGGAGAGTGAAACTGGAGCTGTGGTTAGTACATCCTACATGTTGTGGTTATTAGTACATCCTACATGTTGTGGTTATTAGTACATCCTACACGTTGTGGTTATTAGTACATCCTACATGTTGTGGTTATTAGTACATCCTACACGTTGTGGTTATTAGTACATCCTACATGTTGTGGTTATTAGTACATCCTACATGTTGTGGTTATTAGTACATCCTACATGTTGTGGTTATTAGTACATCCTACATGTTGTGGTTATTAGTACATCCTACATGTTGTGGTTATTAGTACATCCTACATGTTGTGGTTATTAGTACATCCTACATGTTGTGGTTATTAGTACATCCTACATGTTGTGGTTATTAGTACATCCTACATGTTGTGGTTATTAGTACATCCTACATGTTGTGGTTATTAGTACATCCTACATGTTGTGGTTATTAGTACATCCTACATGTTGTGGTTATTAGTACATCCTACATGTTGTGGTTATTAGTACATCCTACATGTTGTGGTTATTAGTACATCCTACATGTTGTGGTTATTAGTACATCCTACATGTTGTAGTTATTAGTACATCCTACATGTTGTGGTTATTAGTACATCCTACATGTTGTGGTTATTAGTACATCCTACATGTTGTGGTTATTAGTACATCCTACATGTTGTGGTTATTAGTACATCCTACATGTTGTGGTTATTAGTACATCCTACATGTTGTGGTTATTAGTACATCCTACATGTTGTGGTTATTAGTACATCCTACATGTTGTGGTTATTAGTACATCCTACATGTTGAATCAACACGTTGTGGTTATTAGTGTTGTTAGCTTGAACCCAGCGGGTGTCATCATTACGTGTGTGTGTGTGTGTGTGTGTGTGAGAGTGTGAGAGAGAGAGAGGTTAGAGTCAGAGGAGGTAAATGAACTGATTAGATAAGACCTCATACATGGTATCCATCTCTCTGTTAACGCCCTTAACTCTACCCAATCACCACTCAGATTCCATCTCTCTGTTAACGCCCTTAACTCTACCCAATCACCACTCAGATACCATCTCTCTGTTAACGTCCTTAACTCTACCCAATCACCACTCAGATTCCATCTCCCTTAACTCTACCCAATCACCACTCAGATACCATCTCCCTTAACTCTACCCAATCACCACTCAGATACCATCTCTGTTAACTCTACCCAATCACCACTCAGATACCATCTCTCTGTTAACGTCCTTAACTCTACCCAATCACCACTCAGATTCCATCTCCCTTAACTCTACCCAATCACCACTCAGATACCATCTCCCTTAACTCTACCCAATCACCACTCAGATACCATCTCTCTGTTAACGCCCTTAACTCTACCCAATCACCACTCAGATACCATCTCTGTTAACTCTACCCAATCACCACTCAGATACCATCTCTCTGTTAACGCCCTTAACTCTGCAATCACCACTCCAGATTCCATCTCCCTTAACTCTACCCAATCACCACTCAGATACCATCTCTCTGTTAACGCCCTTAACTCCCTACCCAATCACCACTCAGATACCATCTCTGTGCTCTACCCAATCACCACACTCAGATACCATCTCTGTTACGTCTTAACTCCCTACCCAATCACCACTCAGATACCATCTCTGTTAACTCTACCCAATCACCGCTCAAGATTCCATCTCCCTTAACCTACCCAATCACCACTCAGATACCATCTCTACCACCAACACCCTCAACTCTACTCCCAATCACCACTCAGATACCATCTCTGTTAACTCTACCCAATCACCACTCAGATACCATCTCTGTTAACGTCCTAACTCTACCCAATCACCACTCAGATACCATCTCTGTTAACTCTACCCAATCACCACTCAGATTCCATCTCCCTGTTAACTCTACCCAATCACCACTCAGATACCATCT
>NW_027038711.1:0-36330 GCF_034236695.1 Oncorhynchus nerka
TATTGACCATGTCTGTCAGGATTTGGCCAGGATTGTTCAGGTTTTGGTCACTAGATGCCCCATTGTGCTCTTTTGACCCTTTTTGTTTTTCCCTTGTTCTAGTTATTAGTTGCACCTGTGCCTCATTTCCTTGAATGTATTTAAACCCTTAGTGTTCCTCAGTTCTTTGCTCTGTGTTTGTATGTTAGCACCCAGCCATGTTGTGAACTTTTTGTTTCACTAGTTGGATTTTTCTTGAGGTTCTGGTTTGTGGATTTTTTTGTCTTGGAGGATATACATTTTTTTCTCTTGGAATTACTTTTGACGTTGTGGATTTATATTTTTGCCTGAAGATCTTTTCCTTTTTTCTTTATTAAATCACCGTCTCTAGTACTGCTGTGTCTGCCTCATCTTCTGGGTTCTGCTGACTATTAGTGGCTCAGTTTACTAAGTGACTGTTTCTCACACCGGAGACCTGAGTTCGTAACCGGGTCCTGACAATGTCTGGTGATAAGGTGATAAGACCTTGGGATAAACAGCATCACAATTTTTTTTAAGCAATGCACTCATCCCCAAAATAATTACGGTGCTCAGAAAATGTTAGATGCTGTGTTTGGCAGTCTTACCTGTGCCACAGTTTGTCCCTTGGTCACATACTCGTTGCCGACCTTCACTCTGGGGTAGCACAGAGCTTTCAACATCTCAGCTGAGTTCAGGCCCAGCAGGTAGGCAATTTTATCAGCCACTGGAGAGAGAACCAACAACAACAGACTCAGGGACACAAGATCACTTGTTTCTGATGTCACACTGACAAAATAGTTTTGTTAACTTCTTTGTGAGTTAGGTTTTGATTTTCTCCCATATTCATAATTTCAAATCATTTCTGAGTTTGGAATTTGGTTTCCAAAACTCTCCTGCATGACTTTTGCATCATTATATAATGGAAATTCTCCACTAAAGACGAACACTCAATGTAAACGAATCCTTCTTTATTAAGAGTAACATTGTTTGACTAAAATGAAAACAATGCCTTCCAATAAGGAGAAAGTTATCATGTTTGTTTTGCATGTTTCTCAACCTTACAATAGGGCTAAAAGCAGAACATTGTTTGAGAGTGATCCATGTGTATTACAGTAGTGATTGAGAGGGTTTTCCTACTCGGAAAGATGTCCTAGTTGAAGGAAACTGATAACTCGTGTTCTTCTGAAAGGGGAAATAACACTCACTTAATGGTGTTGAATGACCTTTGCTCTGACTTTCTGGTGAGGCCTAATCACTCAAAGGCTAGAGACACTGGGTGAGATTTCAGTATAATATGTAAATGCTGGTAAATGCTAGTAAGTAGTGTATTGCTGTTGTTGTTTGACTTCAATACACATTTCACCAGATTTGGTCTGCTGTTCTCTGACTCCCTGACCTTGTAACTCTGCCATGAGGTTGCCGATATGATAGGGGGAGCATAAGACAATTTGCAAACAGTTGTAATTCTCTTTGACATTTGAAATGGTTTGAACAGTTGTGATTCTCAGGTGAGAGTTTCGTCTGCTTGGGGATATTGAAATCGGGACATTATCAAGGGCCATCCACATTGACAGGCATGAGTTCCATGTGTACCATCGTGAGGATAAACTGCAACGCTATCTTAAGAAGAAAACAAAGAGACGCCAGAAGAATGAGTGCTGGAAGGGAGGAGGGGTGGTCAACCGTTACCTGTAACTGATTTAGGATTGTCCAAAATGGTTTATTTTGGGGTATTAGGTTGATTGTGGGGGTCTGCACACTTTGAAATGTTATTTAGTCATTTAGACTAGAAATCGAGATACTGATGTGTCACTAACATGCCACTGGCGACAGTATAAGACAAGGACAAAGTTAATGCTAGAAATATCATATGAATATACTATATGTTGACATGTAGTACATGTATACACTCCTGTCTTTAGATGTACATTCTGCCAGTGTCTGTGTGTGAGTCTTAAATTCAAGTCATATATTCAAGAAGCATGGGATCATTTATCAGTAGTTTAAGGTATGATTCGGAAAGTGGAGAAGGAGAGAAAATGATTAAACATGTATTCTTTATCTTCCCTGTTCAAGGCCATATGTATTCTAGGTGGTGTGGAACATGTGAGTGATCACCGTTCCAGATGAGGGACTAATTATTTGACTTGACCACGTTTTAGTACGTTTCATAAAGTGCCCTAGTAGCAGTGATTCATGTGTTATGGATCAGAATGATCTTTGTGCAACTGTATTTGTGGCTGATGGCAAAGTACAAAGGGGGCCTGTCTCTGAGACAGAATATTTCCACAAGAGTGAGATAGGAGTCATATCGTAGAGCTAACTATATAGATTGTGAACTATTGCCGTATAAAACTGTCTTATAGCTTCACTGTTTTGTATCATTATATAAATTGCTTATTCTCAAATAGCTGTTTGTGTATGAGTCTGAGTCTGAGTGTCTGTGAGTGGACTCACCCTCTGTGCCGTCTGGCTCGGCCTGCTCCTCACGCTGCTTCTGCTTGAATTTCAAGTTGCCATGGTGCACTACAGCTCCTGTCAGCTTGTAGATTCCAAGCTTCTCCTCATTAGTGAAGCCCAGGATTGTAATGGCTTCCTGGAATTAAAGAGGAAGTACAACAGTGATGAACTGAACGGTAGTTCGGTCAGTTACGCTACAGTTCTGTGCTGCTCACTCCAGAACGAATGGGATGGATAGATTTTACTCTTGGCCAACACATTAGTAGATGGCAGCACAAAATTAGTTTTACACAGTTCCACAGGACACATAGTGGCACTCTCTTGTGGATGTCTTAAATGTATGTGCCTCAAGGCAAAGTGTGAAGGAATGAAGTGTTCCTTTACGTTCATGCTTAATGTGACTAGGGGGCAGTATTTTCATTTTTGGGGAAAAAAAACATTCCCGTAGTAAACGGGATATTTTGTCAGGACAAGATGCTATCAACCAGATAACTCTTTCTCCGTATTCCCCAAGGTGTCTACAGCATTGTGACGTAGTTTTACGCATTTATGTTGAAGAATACCCGTAAGCGGCTACATTGCGCAAGTGGTCACCTGATGCTCCCAGAGAGATTCTCGCGTAAAATACAGAGGTAGCCATTACTCCAATCGGTCCAACTGAAAAACGAATTGTCCAGATGGATATATTATCGAATAGATATTTGAAAAACACCTTGAGGATTGATTATAAACAACGTTTGCCATGTTTCTGTCGATATTATGGAGCTAATTTGGAATATTCTTCGCCGTTTTCGTGACTGCAATTTCCGGGCGATTTCTCAACCAAACGTGAAGAACAAACGGAGCCATTTCGCCTACAAAAATAATATTTTGGAAAAAAGGAACATTTGCTATCTAACTGGGAGTCTCGTGAGTGAAAACATCCGAAACTCATCAAAGGTAAACTATTTAATTTGATTGCTTTTCTGATTTCCGTGACCAAGTTACCTGCTGCTAGCTGGACAAAATGCTATGCTAGGCTATCGATAAACTTACACAAATGCTTGTCTTGCTTTGGCTGTAAAGCATATTTTGAAAATCTGAGATGACAGGGTGATTAACAAAAGGCTAAGCTGTGTCTCAATATATTTAATTTGTGATTTTCATGAATAGGAATATTTTCTAGGGATATTTATGTCTGTTGCGTTATGCTAATTCGTGTCAGGCGATGATTACGCACCCGCATGCGGGATGGGGAGTCACTAGACTAACACAAGGCATTTAGAATCAAACAAAAAATACATGAAAATTCCTAGCAAGTTGGAATTTCACAGTGCATTCAGTGTGTATGGTGGTCCTATCCATTCCATATCTAGAGTTTGGTTAACCCTTTGTTTGACTCACATCTGTGGCATCCAGCTCTTCATTGTCATTAATGCTGGCCACAGCGATCTGACCCTGGCTGCACATGGGGAAGTCGTAGGGGTTGGTGGTGAGAAGCGCCAATTCTGTGGACAACGGAGAACAGCTTGTCTGTTAAATCTCTTAGAATTCTGCTGTTCTAACTTCAGTATCTCTCCCTCCTTTACTCAATAGATAAACTCAAGGATACATGTAGTATATAATAAATAGCATCAAAAGAGGAGACTGAGACTTGTGGACTAGTGCATCACAGTGTATTACTTGATAGATATTTCCCAGAGACCTGACCCATGTCTAGATGCCTTGTTACCTTGGATGTACTCATTGTAATAGTATTATTAGTGTGGAATATGAATATTTTTAACAAGTTCCATAGATGGGGGTGGGAATAATTTCCCCTGAACCTCTACTTTGTCGTACCAACTAGCTCAGGTTTGTGGCCTGTCATCATCTGGAAGAAGATGTGGTAGCCTCTCTCATCGGGCAGCTGGAAGGACACTCTGGACTTCTCCAGCAGGTCTGGGAGAGAGAGAGAGAGAGAGAGAGAGAGAGAGAGAGAGAGAGAGAGAGAGAGAGAGAGAGAGAGAGAGAGAGAGAGAGAGAGAAAAGATGAAATCAAATTTGATGATATGATCTCCTAAAAATAATCTGTGTGAATTTAGGAAAGTGTTGAGAAACAATCAAAACCAACTCACAGGTTTCAATGTCAGCTTTAGCCAGTTTACCAGCCTGGAAGTGAATCCTGATGAATTTACCCTGTAGTAGAGCATGGGGGTTATAAATAGGTCAAATAAAAATAAATAAACATTTTACTTTGATAGACCCCTTTAAATGTTACAGTTTGTTGGACATCTATTGATTTAACAAAAGGGAACTACTGAAATACATGTTTCCAATATGAGGTAACTTCCACAGTATGCCCTTCATACTTACAAAGCGAGACGAGTTGTCGTTCCTCACTGTCTTGGCATTACCGTAAGACTCCAGCAGAGGGTTAGCTGCAATGATCTGATCCTCAAGAGACCCCTGATTGAGACAAACACAAGTTTCTCAGAAACGGGAAAAGTGGTAAAGTTTGTTTTTCTCAATGACTTGAACAAATTTCTTGGAACATGATTCACAGCTGGAAAAAAAGTTTTCTCAGAAAACCAAACTGAAATGTGATTAAAAGTCAAACATAAGAACAACCTACCTGCATTTTGCTGGGGTCTGCTTCCTTCTTGCCACCAGACACTGCAATGGTGGCAAAGTACTGGATGACACGCTTGGTGTTGACAGTCTTTCCTGCACCGGATTCTCCGCTGGTTTATATGACAGAGAAAGAGGGGTTTTAGTTACATGTTTGAGTGTCAGATTGTCTTTCACTAAGAAATAGCATTGAAAAATACCTGTTTTCTAACATAAGTAAATCATTAACAAATATCCTTTCATCGACTCGTTATTACACATAACCTGATGCTCTAATCCATTCATAATGTCATGTATTTCATCACACCAAGTGACACCACAATAGAAATACTTCCTCAAGTGACATTTTAGTAAGCAACTTACGTAATCAGGACGGACTGGTTCTCCTTATCTGGAACCAAAAACACATTGCTTATCATACTCAACAACATTTTGGGTACATTATTGCATGCGCATGAATTTAATTTTGGAACATTTTCCAGCAAATTGTTCTAACCTAGATGAGAAAACTCTGAAGCATATTTGAATTGGATTTGATTTGATTTTACACCCAACTATCCATCTGTCCATCCATCCATCCATTAGTACTTATGGACTTTGAGATCTATATACACTTATGGACATCCATAGAGCTCCATTTTTATGGATTGTCTATCCATGTGAGAGACGACGACTCGGTCTCGACCTTTAAGTCCGGTGAAATTCTCCTGTCTTAGCTGGGTTCCTGTATGAACTTAAGCATTCTCTCTCTCTCTCTCTCTGTCTCTCTCTCTCTCGCTCTCTCTCTCTCTCTCTCTCTCTCTCTCTCTCTCTCTCTCTCGGAGGAGGACCTGACATTTGCTCCTGAGGTGCTGACCTATTGCACACTCTACAGCCACTGTGATAATTATTTGACCCTGCATGTCATCTATGAACATTTGAACATCTTGTATGGCCTTAATGGACATATACTCCTATAATCTCCAGCCAGAAAAGGACTGGCCACCCCTCAGAGCATGGTTCCTCTCTAGGTCTTTTCTTAGGTTGTCTTGGGTTTCAAGCTGGGTTTCTGTATAAGCACTTTCTGATATCTGCTTGTGTAAAAAGGGCTTTATAAATAAATGTGATTGATTGATCCAACCATCCATCCATGAGATATCGTACCAATCATCATGAACTGAAAGGCGTTGTCAGAGACGGAGAAGATATGGGGTGGAGCCTCCACCCTCTTCTTCCCTCTGTAGGCGTTGACAACCTCTTCGTCGTACACAGGGAGCCACTTGTAGGGGTTCACCGTGGCACAGAAGAGCCCAGAGTAGGTCTGGATGAAAGCATAATTAATTTAGGAGATTAACAAAGTCAGATTGACATTTACATGGATTTATGTGAGGATGTGGGTGTACTTTGGTAAACTGATGTGGGTTTACTGTATTGATTTGTTTTGGTTTCTACCTTTCATTTATGTGTAGTACTGTATGTGTATATTTATTATGTTCATGTGTGTGTGTTTGTATGTGCAGGTTTCTTACATAGATCATCCATGCTGCATAACGCTCTTTGAGGTTATACAACACAGAGGCTTCATTCAGGTAGGTCATCATGGCCATGTCCTCAATCTTGTCGTACTTAGGGGGGTTCATCTCATAGATGTCTGCATCTTTGAACTCTTTTCCTTCCTGAAACAGTCAGAAATCTAGATTACAACACAGATCAAACTGGACATGACTGAATGCTTTTTGCTCACTTTTTGCTCAAGTTTAATCATTTAAAAAATATATATCCACATTTAATCCAACTACTTTGTTATCACCCACTGACACATAACTGGAGATTCTTGACTAGTCATCATGAGAAATTACATATCATTTTTAAATAGCAGCATTAAAATTGATGTCTTTGAAGTTTATATTCTGCTTACAAAAAACATTGGAAGTTTCTTTTTGCACTTAGTTGACTTTTCAAGAATTAGAGTGATTGCACAAACTTGAACTTGAATACTTTTCAGATCAGACTTACCTCCTTACTGCCGTCAGGTTTCGTGACTGTTACAGTACACTTCCCGTCGGCCCTGGCAGTGACTAAACCCTTAAGGTACAGCTCCACCTTGTCTGTCACATAGCAGGCGTTCTTTGAATCAAAGGGCGTGGCTTGTGCCTCCATCCTCTCCTTCTCAGATTTACGGAGGTATATGGCAGCCTTGCCGTAGGCTTGCATCTCTGCGTCCGTACTCATGGTGACGGATAACTAGGAAAGAGATGAAACAAGAAACATGATTGACTCTGTGGTGCTTCCTCCCCAGTCAACAAAGTTAGGTGAGCGGTATCTCAAACCAAATATTCTCATCACTTTTATGTGAAGAGTCAAACCATGTCTCACCTTCTTTTCCCCTTCCTACAGATGAATGTGTACTTCTTGGAGGACCCTGTGAAACATGAGAGTGTTAGAAAACCCACAAGTCTAAAGCCTTGTCATTGAACCCCTAAAGGGCTAGAACACATTTAACTCAATCATTACATGTCAAATTCAACTACAGGTGCAACTGGTAACTTTAATTTACTACACATCCAGACATTCTGTCAGGAATTCAAATAAATTCCCTGAAAACCCAGTTACATTATAGAACACCCTTTCAAGTGCAAGAGCACCACTTTTGACTGTATATGAAAGTCTCAGATTTGAAGTAAAACACAAAATAAAGAAATACATTATTTTTAATGCCACTTGATTTAATATTGTAAAATCTTACAGAAGTCAATTCAAACAGTGCAGTTAGCTACTGCCTCAGATGCTGAGTACAAAGATGAGATAAATGGAAACATCTAAGAAGGTAGAGAGGTCTTACCACAGAGGAAGAAGGTATCTGACTCATGGATGCTGGGGCCTCAGCCTCTTATATCTGGTTGGAAGTGCCAACCAAGCAAAAGTTAATTATGGACCACTCTGGGAAAGGACATGAATTGTATGAGAGAGGTGTTTATTTCTGTGTCTCACTAGCACCTCCCACTTCTAGGAGCACCACTCTCCCATTACATTACTCTTAAATGACACGTTTTTCTAAGAATTGAATTTCACTATATTAACATAAATGAGAGATTTCATACCTAATAGTTATGACAATATCAAAAGTTTGATTAATCAAATTGATTCCAATGTTACTACCACTGACCCTCAAATACTGTAATAGAATCCATGTTGCCCCAATATCCTGAAATAGTTTTTATAAAATCTAATCTGATCTTATTTAGTTCCAGTTTAGTGGCATTAATCCTCACCAACAACTGTATATATACAGTACCAGTTAAAAGTTTGGACACACCAACTCAAGGGTTTTTCTATATTTTTTTCTATTTTCTACATTGTAGAGTAATTGGTCTCTCTCTCTCTAACACACCTGCTGTCTCTAACGCTGAATGATCGGCTATGAAAAGCCAACTGACATTTACTCCTGATGTGCTGACCTGTTGCACCCTCTACAACCACTGTGATTATTATTATTTGACCCTGATGGTCATCTATGAACGTTTGAACATCTTGGCCATGTTCTGTTATAATCTCCACCCGGCACTGCCAGAAGAGGACTGGCCACCCCTCATAGCCTTGTTCCTCTCTAGGTTTCTTCCTAGGTTCCTGCCTTTCTAGGGAGTTTTTCCTAGCCACCGTGCTTCTATATCTGCGTTGCTTGCTGTTTGGGGGTTTAAGCTGGATTTCTGTATAGTACTTTGTGACATTGGCTGATGTAAAAAAATGGCTTTCTAAATCAATTTGAATGATTGATTGATAGTGAAGACATCCAAACTATGAAATAACGCATATGGAATCATGTAGTAACCAAAGAAGTGTTAAACAAATCAATATGTTTTATATTTGAGATTCTTCAAAGTAGCCACCCTTTGCCTTGATGACAGCTTTGCACACTCTTGGCATTCTCTCAACCAGCTTCATGAGGTAGTCACCTGGAATGCATTTGAATTAACAGGTGTGCCTTGTTAAAAGTTAATTTGTGGAATTTCTTTCCTTCTTAATATGTTTGAGCCGAACAGTTGTGTTGTGACAAGGTAGGGGTGGTATACAGAAGATAGCACTATTTGGTAAAAGACCAAGTCCATTTTGTGGCAAGAGCAGCTCAAATAATCAAAGACAAATGACAGTCCATCATTACTTTAAGACATGAAGGTCAGTCAATGCAGAACATTTCTGTCGCAAAAAACATCAAGTGTTGTGATGAAACTGGCTCTCATGAGGACCGCAACAGGAAAGGAAGACCCAGAGTTACATCTGCTGCAGAGAATAAATTCATTAGAGTTACCAGCCTCAGATTGCAGCCCAAATAAATGTTTCACAGTTCAAGTAACAGACGCTTCTCAACATCAACTGTTCAGAGGAGACTGTGTGAATCAGGCCTTCATGTTCCAATTGTTGCTAAGAAACCACTACTAAAGAATTCCAATAAGAAGAGACTTGCTTGGGCCAAGAAACACGCACAATGGACATTAGATCGGTGTAAATCTGTCCTTTGGTCTGATGAGTCCAAATTTGAGATTTTTGGTTTCAGCCGCCATGTCTTTGTGAGACACAGAGTAGGTGAACGGATGATCTCTGCACGTGTGGTTCCCACCATGAAGCATGGAGGAGGAGGTGTGATGGTGTGGGGGGGCTTTGCTGGTGACACTGTCAGTGATTTATTGAGAATTCAAGGCTCACCTAACCAGCATGGCTACCACAGCATTCTTGTATTGGGCCAGTAACCAAAAGGTTGCTGGATCGAATCCGAGCTGACAAGGTAAAAATATGTCATTCTTCCCTGAGCAAGGCAGTTCCCGAGGCGCCGAAGATGTGGATGTTGATTAAGGCAATTCAGAGGGGTTGGGTTAAATGTGGAAGACACATTTCAGTTGAATGCATTCAGTTGGACAACTGACTAGGTATCCCCTTTCCCTTCCCTTTCCCTTCAGCTATACGCCATCCCATCTAGTTTGCACTTAGTGGGACTATCATTTGTTTTTCAACAGGACAATGACCCAACACACCTCCAGGCTGTGTAAGGGCTATTTGACCAAGAAGGAGAGTGATGGAGTGCTGCATCAGATGACCTGGCCTCCACAATCACCCGACCAGAACCCAATTGAGATGGTTTGGGATGAGTTGGACCGCAGAGTGAAGGAAAAGCAGCCAATAAGTGCTCAGCATATGTGGGAACTCCTTCAAGACTGTTGGAAAAGCATTCCAGGTGAAGCTGATTGAGAGAATGCAAAGAGTGTGCAAAGCTGCCATCAAGGCAAAGGGTGGCTACTTTGAAAAATCTAAAATCTATTTTTGATTTCTTTAACACTTTTATGGTTACTACATGATTACTACAAATAACTATTGTTAATTAATAGTTTTGATGTCTTCACTATTATTCTACAATGTAGAAAATACTAAAAATAAAGAAAAACCCTAGAATGAGTAGGTGTCCAAACTTTTGACTGGTACTGTATGTTCACCTTGTCACACCCTGATCGGTTTCACCTGTCTTTGTGCTTGTCTCCACCCCCCTCCAGCTGTCACCCATCTTCCCCATTATCACCTGTGCATTTATACCTGTGTTCTCTGTTTGTCTTTGCCAGTTTGTCTTGTCAGGTCTTACCAGCGTGCTTTCCCATCTTCCTGTTTGCTCAAGTGTCGTAGTTTCCCTGGTTCTGACCATTCTGCCTGCCCCGAGCATGCCTGCCGTTCCGTACCTGCCTGACTCTGACCCGATTACGAACCTCTGCCTGCCCTTGGCCTATCTTTTGCCTGCCCCGTTTGGTCAGTAAACATCTGTGATTCTTGCTGTCTGCATCTGGGTCTTATCCTGAGTTCTGGTACACATTTCCTGAGTTCTGGTACACACATCTGGTACACAACTACTACTTCCGGGTTGAGCGAGCCGGTCGCATCCGCGCTTCGGTCTGCAGGTTGTATAACTTTTTCATTACATTTCATTACATTTCATTATAGTACAACGGTCTGATTTGTCTAATCTTAGCAATTTCTTCTTAGCTAGCTACATAGTCGTCGTTGTATCAAAGATAATTGCGTAATTATCGTATTTCGTCAGTCCTCCTATCTGCCCAACACGTTCACCGTCTACCGTAGCACTGTAGTAACTATCACACTCAACTGAACGACTTGATTAGTGTAGTGTTAGCTAGCTACATAGTTGTCTTTGCTGTCTTCGTATCCAAGATAATTGTGTAGTTTAGAGTGTGGAGTCTTAGAGTGATAATTGCGTTATTATCGTATTTCGTCAGTCCTCCTATCTGCCTAGCAGCTAGCCAGCTAGCATACGTTCACCGGCTACCGTAGCACTGTAGTAACTATCACACTCAACTGAACGACTTGATTAGTGTAGTATTAGCTAGCTACATAGTTGTCTTTGCTGTCTTCGTATCCAAGATAATTGTGTAGTTAGAGTGTGTAGTCTTAGAGTGATTATCTTAATTTACCGAGGTTAGCTAGCCAGCTATTTTGTCGTCCTTAACGTAGGAGACACTCCTAGCTAGCCAATAGCCAGCCAACGTCTACTGAATAGAACTTTCGCATTCCGGTCGCATTCCGCTTCGCTCCACAGGTAGTATCACATTTTCATTTCATTTCATTACAGTCCCAACGGTGTGATTTGTTTGATCGTCTTTGTTTCAAAGATAATTGTGTAGTCTAGAGCGATTTTCTAGATTAGCTAGCCAGCTATTGTCGTTCTCCTAACGCAACGTAACGTAACCAACACTGCTAGCTAGCCAGCTAGCCCCCGAAAAGCAGCATTGTAGAAACTTCACACTCAACGGAACGACTTGATTAGGGTAGTGTCAACAACGCAGCTAGCCTACCTCAGCAGTACTGTATCATTTTAATCATTTTAGTCAATTAGATTCTTGCTACGTAAGCTTAACTTTCTGAACATTCGAGACTTGTAGTCCACTTGTCATTCCAATCTCCTCTGCATTAGCGTAGCCTCTTCTCTAGCCTGTCAACTATGTGTCTGTCTATCCCTGTTCTCTCCTCTCTGCACAGACCATACAAATGCTCCACACCGCACCCTAATCTGGTGGTCCCAGCGCGCACGACCCACGTGGAGTTCCAGGTCTCCGGTAGCCTCTGGAACTGCCGATCTGCGGCCAACAAGGCAGAGTTCATCTCAGCCTATGCCTCCCTCCAGTCCCTCGACTTCTTGGCTCTGACGGAAACATGGATCACCACAGACAACACCGCTACTCCTACTGCTCTCTCTTCGTCCGCCCACGTGCTCTCGCACACCCCGAGAGCTTCTGGTCAGCGGGGTGGTGGCACCGGGATCCTCATCTCTCCCAAGTGGTCATTCTCTCTTTCTCCCCTTACCCATCTGTCTATCGCCTCCTTTGAATTCCATGCTGTCACAGTTACCAGCCCTTTCAAGCTTAACATCCTTATCATTTATCGCCCTCCAGGTTCCCTCGGAGAGTTCATCAATGAGCTTGATGCCTTGATAAGCTCCTTTCCTGAGGACGGCTCACCTCTCACAGTTCTGGGCGACTTTAACCTCCCCACGTCTACCTTTGACTCATCCCTCTCTGCCTCCTTCTTTCCACTCCTCTCCTCTTTTGACCTCACCCTCTCACCTTCCCCCCCTACTCACAAGGCAGGCAATACGCTCGACCTCATCTTTACTAGATGCTGTTCCTCCACTAACCTCATTGCAACTCCCCTCCAAGTCTCCGATCACTACCTTGTATCCTTTTCCCTCTCGCTCTCATCCAACACTTCCCACACTGCCCCTACTCGGATGGTATCGCGCCGTCCCAACCTTCGCTCTCTCTCCCCCGCTACTCTCTCCTCTTCCATCCTATCATCTCTTCCCTCTGCTCAAACCTTCTCCAACCTATCTCCTGATTCTGCCTCCTCAACTCTCCTCTCCTCCCTTTCTGCATCCTTTGACTCTCTATGTCCCCTATCCTCCAGGCCGGCTCGGTCCTCCCCTCCCGCTCCGTGGCTGGCCTGGCTCGACGACTCATTGCGAGCTCACAGAACAGGGCTCCGGGCAGCCGAGCGGAAATGGAGGAAAACCCGCCTCCCTGCGGACCTGGCATCCTTTCACTCCCTCCTCTCTACATTTTCCTCCTCTGTCTCTGCTGCTAAAGCCACTTTCTACCACTCTAAATTCCAAGCATCTGCCTCTAACCCTAGGAAGCTCTTTGCCACCTTCTCCTCCCTCTTGAATCCTCCTCCCCCCCCTCCTCCCTCTCTGCAGATGACTTCGTCAACCATTTTGAAAAGAAGGTCGACGACATCCGATCCTCGTTTGCTAAGTCAAACGACACCGCTGGTTCTGCTCACACTGCCCTACCCTGTGCTCTGACCTCTTTCTCCCCTCTCTCTCCAGATGACATCTCGCGTCTTGTGACGGCCGGCCGCCCAACAACCTGCCCGCTTGACCCTATCACCTCCTCTCTTCTCCAGACCATCTCCGGTGACCTTCTCCCTTACCTCACCTCGCTCATCAACTCATCCCTGACCGCTGGCTCACGTCCCTTCCGTCTTCAAGAGAGCGAGAGTTGCACCCCTTCTGAAAAAACCTATACTCGATCCCTCCGATGTCAACAACTACAGACCAGTATCCCTTCTTTCTTTTCTCTCCAAAACTCTTGAACGTGCCGTCCTTGGCCAGCTCTCCCGCTATCTCTCTCAGAATGACCTTCTTGATCCAAATCAGTCAGGTTTCAAGACTAGTCATTCAACTGAGACTGCTCTTCTCTGTATCACGGAGGCGCTCCTCACTGCTAAAGCTAACTCTCTCTCCTCTGCTCTCATCCTTCTAGACCTATCGGCTGCCTTCGATACTGTGAACCATCAGATCCTCCTCTCCACCCTCTCCGAGTTGGGCATCTCCGGCGCGGCCCACGCTTGATTGCGTCCTACCTGACAGGTCGCTCCTACCAGGTGGCGTGGCGAGAATCCGTCTCCTCACCACGTGCTCTCACCACTGGTGTCCCCCCAGGGCTCTGTTCTAGGCCCTCTCCTATTCTCGCTATACACCAAGTCACTTGGCTCTGTCATAACCTCACATGGTCTCTCCTATCATTGCTATGCAGACGACACACAATTAATCTTCTCCTTTCCCCCTTCTGACGACCAGGTGGCGAATCGCATCTCTGCATGTCTGGCAGACATATCAGTGTGGATGACGGATCATCACCTCAAGCTGAACCTCGGCAAGACGGAGCTGCTCTTCCTCCCGGGAAGGACTGCCCGTTCCATGATCTCGCCATCACGGTTGACAACTCCATCGTGTCCTCCTCCCAGAGCGCTAAGAACCTTGGCGTGATCCTGGACAACACCCTGTCGTTCTCAATAACATCAAGGCGGTGGCCGTTCCTGTAGGTTCATGCTCTACAACATCCGCAGAGTACGACCCTGCCTCACACAGGAAGCGGCGCAGGTCCTAATCCAGGCACTTGTCATCTCCCGTCTGGATTACTGCAACTCGCTGTTGGCTGGGCTCCCTGCCTGTGCCATTAAACCCCTACAACTCATCCAGAACGCCGCAGCCCGTCTGGTGTTCAACCTTCCCAAGTTCTCTCACGTCACCCCGCTCCTCCGCTCTCTCCACTGGCTTCCAGTTGAAGCTCGCATCCGCTACAAGACCATGGTGCTTGCCTACGGAGCTGTGAGGGGAACGGCACCTCAGTACCTCCAGGCTCTGATCAGGCCCTACACCCAAACAAGGGCACTGCGTTCATCCACCTCTGGCCTGCTCGCCTCCCTACCACTGAGGAAGTACAGTTCCCGCTCAGCCCAGTCAAAACTGTTCGCTGCTCTGGCCCCCCAATGGTGGAACAAACTCCCTCACGACGCCAGGACAGCGGAGTCAATCACCACCTTCCGGAGACACCTGAAACCCCACCTCTTTAAGGAATACCTAGGATAGGATAAAGTAATCCTTCTCACCCCCTCCCCCCTTAAAAGACCTAGATGCACTATTGTAAAGTGGCTGTTCCACTGGATGTCATAAGGTGAAAGCACCAATTTGTAAGTCGCTCTGGATAAGAGCGTCTGCTAAATGACTTAAATGTAAATGTAAATGTACATATTATTTCTATGATTTAGCTTGTAAACACTATGATTTAGCTTGTAAGCTGAACTGTCTCCTCACCTCATGCTTGTGACGGAGTTGGCCGTTACCTCGTGCTTTGCTTAGTATGACTTATCACCCTGATGGAACCATATTAAATGAATAATATGAAGCTAGAACAGAAACACTGAGGCTTTTAACTACACCTCAAAAAACTGCAAATTCTAATGTGTAGTTAAACTATACACATACATACATACATACATACATACATACATACATACATACATACATACATACATACATACATACATACATACATACATACAAGTATGTAAACCCCCCTTAAAATGAATAGATTTGGCTATTTCAGCCACACCCAATGCTGACAGGTGTATAAAATCGAGAACACAGCCATGAAATCTCCATAGACAAACATTGGCAGTAGAATGGCTTTACTGAAGAGCTCAGTGACTTTCAACGTGGCACCGTCATAGGATGCCACCTTTCCAACAAGTCAGTTCATCACATTTTTGCCCTGCTAGAGCTGCCCCGATCAACTGTAAGTGCTTTTATTATGAAGTGGAAACGTCTAGGAGTGACAATGGCTCAGTCGCGAAGTGGTAGGCCACAAAAGAACACAGAACTGTACCGCCGAGTGCTGAAGCACGTAAAAATCGTCTGCCCTCAGTTGCATCACCCGCTATCGAGTTCCAAACTGCCTTAGGAGGCAACGTCAGCACAAGAACTGTTCGTCGGAAGCTTCATGAAATGGGTAGTCATGGCCGAGCAGCAGCACACAAGCCTAAGATCACCATGCCCAATGCCAACTGGAGTGGTGTAAAGCTCGCCGCCATTGGAGCAGTGGAAATGCATTCTCTGGAGTGATGAAACACGTTTCACCGTCTCGCAGTCCGATGGACGAATCTGTGTTTGGTAGGAACGCTACCTGCCCGAATGCGTAGTGCCAACTGTAAAGTTTGGTGGATGAGAAATAATGGTCTGGGGATCTTTTCATGGTTCGGGCTAGGCCCCTTAGTTCCAGTGAAGGGAAATCTTAAGGATACAGTATACAATGACATTCTAGATGATTCTGTTCTCCCAACGTTGTGGCAAAAGTTTGGGGAAGGCCATTTCCTGTTTCAGCATGACAATGCCCCTTTGCACAAAGCGAGCCCCATACAGAAATGGTTTGTCAAGATCAGTGTGGAAGAACTTGACTGGCCTGCATAGAGCCCTGACCTCAACATCACTGCCGACCTCACTAATGCTCTTGTGGCTGAATGGAAGTAAGTTCCCTTCAGCAATGTTCCAACATCTATTGGAAAGCCTTTCCAGAAGAGTGGAGGCTGTTATAGCAGCAATGTTCCAACATCTATTGGAAAGCCTTCCCAGAAGAGTGGAGGCTGTTATAGTAGCAATGTTCCAACATCTATTGGAAAGCCTTCCCAGAAGAGTGGAGGCTGTTATAGCAGCAATGTTCCAACATCTATTGGAAAGCCTTCCCAGAAGAGTGGAGGCTGTTATAGTAGTAAAGTGGAGACTAACTTCATATAAATGCCCATAATTTTGGAATGAGATGTGGTACGAGCAGGTGTTCACACACTTTTGGTCATGTAGCGTATTCATTTACAGTTTGATAGTTGTTTCACTTAGTGAGTCCCATTAGTATCTATTTGATATTTAGCATATCTTTGATATTTTAAGTATGCATCGTGCACCAATATTGCTTTTTAAAAGCCTGTTATATTAAATGAAGTGCTCTGATTTGCTGAAGTGACAAAGTTCATGCTGTCCCTGTTGGAAGATTATTATTTATGTCATGTGATTCATTTTAAGGTCAAAGTGAACTGAACTCTCGTTTAAATATGATGAATCTGTTCATTTAAAATATTTTTTTCAAAGCAAACATTGATTATCTAACAGTCAAATCTAGGTGTAAAAGCAGGTTCTACTCTTTTTGGCCATTTTGTGGTGGAAAACTGAGCAGGTCGAGAATAACATGTCAAACCTGTTACCCATAGATAGACAGGCTTGAAATGTTTTCCCAATAAAACATTTTTGTGAAGCTTGCTTTCAATTGCCTTTCCCTGTTGTACTCCGCAAGCTTGTCACGAGGGGACTCATGTGTCACGACTTTCTCCGCAGTCGGTTCCTCTCCTTGTTCGGGCGACGTTTGGCGGTCGACGTCACCGGTCTTCTAGCCATCGCCGATCCACCTTTCATTTTCCATTTGTTTTGTCTTGTCTTCCCACACACCTGGTTTCAATCCCATCAATTACATGTTGTGTATTTAACCCTCTGTTCCCCACATGTCCTTGTCCGGTATTGTTTTTTGTAAGTGCTTGTGCACGTTATGTCTGGGGTTTTGTCCCATTATGATTATTGTTTTGTTCACAGTGATTTTTATCATTAAACTGCGCAGTTGGAACACAGTCTTTGCTCTCCTGCGCCTGACTTCTCTATCGCCTTACACGCACGCCTTACATCATGGCTGATTTCAGATGACCCTGTTACGGTCCACCCTGATACCTTCTCTATCGCCATGGCTGATTTCACGTCCACCCTGATACGCCTTACATCATGGCTGATTTCAGATGACCCTGTTACGGTCCACCCTGATACCTTCTCTATCGCCTTACACGCACGCCTTACTTCATGGCTGATTTCAGATGACCCTGTTACGGTCCACCCTGATACCTTCTCTATCGCCTTACACGCACGTCTTACATCATGGCTGATTTCTGATTTCAGATGACCCTGCCTTACATCATGGCTGATTTCAGATGGTCCACCCTGATACCTTCTCTATCGCCTTACACGCACGCCTTACATCATGGCTGATTTCAGATGACCCTGTTACGGTCCACCCTGATACCTTCTCTATCGCCTTACACGCACACCTTACATCATGGCTGATTTCAGATGACCCTGTTACGGCCCACCCTGATACCTTATTTGGCACTTAATATGCACTTACTATAGTATTTATTTAGTTGAACCTCTTGAGATGGGAAAACATGTGTTTTATTAAGTTGAACTTGTTCTCTTTCTGATGGAATGTTAAAATTAGGTGATTCCAAGTTTCACAACCCAAAAGGGGCTCATTATGTGGAAGGACCCATGTTTCACTACCCAAAAGGGGCTCATTATGTGGAAGAACCCATGTTTCACTACCCAAAAGGGGCTCATTATGTGGAAGGACTCATGTTTCACTACCCAAAAGGGGCTCATTATGTGGAATGACCCATGTTTCACTACCAAAAAGGGGCTCATTATGTGGAAGGACCCATGTTTCACTACCCAAAAGGGGCTCATTATGTGGAAGGACCCATGTTCCTATTGAAGATTCTGGAGGCACTTTTATTTGTCTCACATTTCAGTTGGCTAAAACGGTCCAGTAGGATTCTTATGACACATATCACCAGTACAGAATTTCAATAATCTTATCCACTCATATTGCTGACAGCGATATAACTGCCTCAAACGTTTATTACACTCTGAAGTGAACTTCTTAGCAGCTGAGCTGGCTTCAACGATGACCTTTATTTATGACCTTTTCTGTTTGCCATGAAGTTTCTGAGACCACAGAGCATCACTCCGGGCAACATACACATCCCCTGCAAAGGGATGAAAGTAAGAAAATAAACATGGCAAATGATTTCCTCTGGTCTGAAACGGCACCAAGAACACTGTTAGAACTCAACGAAACTTTAGACGTGTGGTATGAAACATTTGGTGTTATAATTTGGTCCTGTGTGACTCAGTTGGTAGAGCATGGCACTTACAATGCCAGGGCTGTGGGTTCAATTTCTCTAGAGGGACCAGTACAAACAAATATGAAAATGTATGCACTCACTACTGTAAATCCCTCTGGATAAGAGCATCTGCTAAATGACTTAAATGAAATGGGAAAATATGATAAGTTAAGGGACTGTCTGTAATGTGAGGAGCCCATATTTACACAGTGTAAATCCACGAAAACAAGAGACCATCTAAGAAAGTATGTGTTTTATAAAAATACTGCCTATTCTAACACAGATATCAGAGAGGGCAGTTATTACACCTTGAGTAGATACAGATATGAAATACTCTACAGTTCTGGAACCTAATAAATTAGGAACAACAAAACAACAACAAAAAGTTCCATCCGAGAAGAGAGAGGGGGGTTAAACTCTGATAACACACAGGAATTTAAT
Source organism: Oncorhynchus nerka (assembly GCF_034236695.1). Classification (NCBI taxonomy): domain Eukaryota; kingdom Metazoa; phylum Chordata; class Actinopteri; order Salmoniformes; family Salmonidae; genus Oncorhynchus; species Oncorhynchus nerka. The sequence continues at coordinate 19,294 of NW_027038711.1, forward strand.
GAATGGTAGAAGGGGTTTGCTCAATTGTTCTCAAGTAATGAAAATGTGGCATATTTTGAGGAAGAATTTTATGAAGCCACATGTTCACTGAAAACTCAACTTGAAAAAAAAATGTCAGAGCCCTCTTATATCTACCATTTTATTTAATGTTCCCAACAAAAGAACAGAGTTTGGTAGGAAGTAATTTTATACAATGTTCCCAACAAAAGAACAGAGTTTGGTAGGAAGTCATTTTATACAATGTTCCCAACAAAAGAACAGAGTTTGGTAGGAAGTCATTTTATACAATGTTCCCAACAAAAGAACAGAGTTTGGTAGGAAGTCATTTTATACAATGTTCCCAACAAAAGAACAGAGTTTGGTAGGAAGTCATTTTATACAATGTTCCCAACAAAAGAACAGAGTTTGGTAGGAAGTCATTATAGGAAGTCAATCAATCCCGAAGCCACTCCTGCATTGTCTTGGATGTGTGCTTAGGGTCGTTGTCCTGTTGGAAGGTGAACCTTCACCCCAGTCTGAGGTCCTGAGTGCTCTGGAGAAGGTTTTCATCAAGTATCTCTATGTACTTTTCTCTGTTCATCTTTGCCTTGATCCTGACTGGTCTCCCAGTCCCTAACATAATGCTTCACCGTGGGGATGGTGCCAGGTTTCCTCCAGACGTGATGCTTTGCATTTAGGCAAAAGAGTTTAACCTTGGTTTCATTAGACCAAAGAATCTTGTTTCTCATGGTCTGAGAGTTTTTAGATGCCTTTTGGCATCTAGCCACTCTACCATAAAGGCCTGATTAGTGGAGTGCTGTAGAGATGGTTGTCCTTCTGGAAGGTTCTCCCATCTCCACAGAGGAACTCTAGAGCTCTGTCAGAATGACCATCGGGTTCTTGGTCAACTCCCTGACCAATGCCCTTCTACCCCGATTGCTCCGTTTGGGCAGGCGCCCAGCTCTAGGAAGAGTCTTGCTGGTTCCAAACTTTTTCCATTTAAGAATGATGGAGGCCACTGTGTTCTTGGGGACCTTCAATGCTGCAGACATTTTTGGTAACCTTCCCCAGATCTGTGCTTTCGATACGATCCTGTCACTGTCAACTGTGGGACTTTATATAGACAGGCCTTTCCAAATCATGTTCAACCAATTGAAATGACCACAGGTGGACTCCAATGAATAATCAATGCAAACAGGATGCACCTGAGCTCAATTTCAAGTCTCACAGCAAAGGGTCTGAATATTTATGTAAGGTAGTTTTTATTTTTATTTCTAATTGTGTTGTTCCTGGTACTTTTGGGTTGTTTGGGGTGATTAGTAAGACCCCCTGGGGGAGTCATAGGGAAAACAAAACACTGAAAGATATTGGTTCTGCCTCGTATTCCAAGGTGTATCAGACGTGTGTCCTGTTCTGAACTATTCAGCAGGAAGGTGGGGTTCTAAAAGGTGTAATAAAATGAACATGTCCATAACAGAGAAGGACGTTATTTTTTAGGTGTTCACAAGTTTACGCCTCTATTGGCAGCAACTGGGGACATGGGCTGGGAACATATAGCAAAGTGCATGTATGTATAGATTGTGTAGGTCTCTGTCTCTCACACCTGGGGACATGGGCTGGGAACCAAAGTGGGGACATGGGCTGGGAACATATAGCAAAGTGCATGTATGTATAGATTGTGTAGGTCTCTGTCTCTCACACCTGGGGACATGGGCTGGGAACATATAGCAAAGTGCATGTATGTATAGATTGTGTAGGTCTCTGTCTCTCACACCTGGGGACATGGGCTGGGAACATATAGCAAAGTGCATGTATGTATAGATTGTGTAGGTCTCTGTCTCTCACACCTGACTCTTCTCTTTGTGTCAGAATGGGTTTAAATTTCATCCGTTTGATTCATTTGTTCCCTCTCTAGGGTTATTGTTATTACTTGGATTACCTTATCTGCTGGTATATATTAATATTAATTCATTCTTTATGCCCAGTGTCCACACAGCACATCAGTACAAGAAGCCCCATATCTGCTGGATACACTAGTTGAGCAGGGTGACCATCTGGAAGGATCCCATTAAGGCCTTTTCATTTCTTGGACTGTGGTCTCATCTTCACTACAGCCAAGGTTTATTGTTTGGTATATCTGCCAACACAGCCTAATTCTGGCACTGATACCACTGTTATGAGACAATATATTTACTTGCCGTGTTTGTGGGTGGAGAGAACATTAGCACCATGCAGACTAAACGTTTATGACATGAAGTTATTTTAATGTGCAAAGATCTTGCATGATATATGACCTGTGTTTTTGTATTTGAGGAAGATGTTTCTCTAAGCTCCAAACTTGCTCTGGGCAGAAGTTACCCTCCCGGATAAAACTGACCTTAGATCAGTGTCAGAGGAATATGTACAGCTGTCATACCCAACTAGACAACTGTGCATTTGGCCACAAAGACCTCATCTGACTTTACAGCCATGGACCTTCTCACAATGCAGATCAGGGGTCATTTCAAGTCAATTCAGGAAGTGAACTGAAATGTCTATTTGAAAGCATTGTGAAATATTTGAAATGGGTTTACTGCCTGATTGAACTGAATTGTATTTCTTCCACTCCAGCACTAACATACTGGACCTGCTTTCAAGAAATTGAGGGCTAAATTGAGATCATGATTAGTTGTAAATCAAATGTTATTGGTCACGTAACACATATTTTCCATATGTTATCACAAGTGCAGAGAAATACTTATGTTCCTATCAGTGCAGTAATACCTAACAATACAATACAGGCAAATCCCCCCAAATAAGACGTTTTCATTGGTCAGAATGCAATGAGGAGATTGAGATTAAGAATCCAGGTTCAGTATTTATTACACAGTGGAACAGGAACACAGAGCAACATGAGGGTTTGATTAAGGTTTAGGAGTTGGAGTTGGGGCTTGTTAAGGCCGATAGGAAGGTTAGGATGTGGAAATGCAGAAACATAAAATTGTAGTTTAAAACGTTAGACAAACAACTTCTTGTGAGACATTAGCTGGTCATTTAGTGGGTTAAGGCCGATAGTTTCCCCTTTTGCAGTGTGACTTATCAAGGAAACGTATCACGTGTACAAATGATGTTGGGACTTTAATAGGTGTAGTGTGAAATGAAGTGTGACATTGATCCTAACTGAGTGCAGTGAACCACTTCTATATGGAAATGAAAGGGGTGTAAAAAGGCAGAGGAGAGGTGATTGGGGAGTGGTAACATGTTTGGAGGATAGGGGAGTGGTAACAGGTTTGGAGGATAGGGGAGTGGTAACAGGTTTGGAGGATAGGGGCATGGTAACAGGTTTGGAGGATAGGGGAGTGGTAACAGGTTTGGAGGATAGGGGAGTGGTAACAGGTTTGGAGGATAGGGGCGTGGTAACAGGTTTGGAGGATAGGGAGTGGTAACAGGTTTGGAGGATAGGGAGTGGTAACAGGTTTGGAGGGATAGGGCGTGGTAACAGGTTTGGAGGATAGGGAGTGGTAACAGGTTTGGAGGATAGGGGAGTGGTAACAGGTTTGGAGGATAGGGGAGTGGTAACAGGTTTGGAGGATAGGGAGTGGTAACAGGTTTGGAGGATATGGCGTGGTAACAGGTTTGGAGGATAGGGAGTGGTAACAGGTTTGGAGGATAGGGAGTGGTAACAGGTTTGGAGGATAGGGGAGTGGTAACAGGTTTGGAGGATAGGGAGTGGTAACAGGTTTGGAGGATAGGGAGTGGTAACAGGTTTGGAGGATAGGGGCGTGGTAACAGGTTTGGAGGATAGGGGCGTGGTAACAGGTTTGGAGGATAGGGGAGTGGTAACAGGTTTGGAGGATAGGGCGTGGTAACAGGTTTGGAGGATAGGGAGTGGTAACAGGTTTGGAGGATAGGGAGTGGGAACAGGTTTGGAGGATAGGGGAGTGGTAACAGGTTTGGAGGATAGGGAGTGGTAACAGGTTTGGAGGATAGGGGGAGTGGTAACAGGTTTGGAGGATAGGGCGTGGTAACATGTTTGGAGGATAGGGGAGTGGGAACAGGTTTGGAGGATAGGGAGTGGTAACAGCTTTGGAGGATAGGGAGTGGTAACAGCTTTGGAGGATAGGGAGTGGTAACAGGTTTGGAGGATTGGGAGTGGTAACAGGTTTGGAGGATAGGGGAGTGGTAACAGGTTTGGAGGATAGGGAGTGGTAACAGGTGTGGAGGATAGGGAGTGGTAACAGGTTTGGAGGATAGGGGCATAATTAGGAACAATTGGGAGTCCTGTAGGAGTGGCATGACCCTTCCAAACAGTTGATTTTGCCAAAGAATGTTTACATTGTCAAGAAATTTGAGTGACCACTCTAACAATGGAAATACATGTCTTCAAAGATGGAAGGCAGGCGAGAGGAGGTGAGATTAGGTGGGACCATTTTATCCAATGAAAGGGCAGATATGCATGTTAACAACAGATACATAGAAGACTCATATTTGTATCTGGGCCATTATAGTGTCTGTGACATCATGGGCAGTGCCATTGAGGCTATCTCCATTTTAGAGCAGTCAATTATATTCTTCTTCATTGGCTGATGGCTCCCAACTCATGGCTCCCAACCTGATTTCTAAGTAATTAAAGGGATAAATTGAAGGTTTTGATCATTTGATTTAGCTGAACCCACTGTGTTAGTGCTGGTATGGAATAAAAAGCCTGCACTCCATGTGGATGGGCTGTCCAGAACAGGAGTTGCAGGCCCCTGATATACTCTTATAAACTGTCAAATGTTATTAAGCAAAGTAAACTATCATTGTAAATCTGTGATTGTACATTTGTATTTTAGCAGGGCTTTGGGGGGATCGGATAGTAACTGCTGATCCAATACATTTTGTTCTGTAAAGCGACCTGCAAAGTAGTTGGCCTGAGACGCCCCCAGAGTCTTGGATCACGTCAGCATTTAATTTTATATGATTCAATCCATTAAAATGTCAAAGCCACTAAAGTCTATATCTGGATTTGAAATGTCACATGCTGTGGCATGGACCTACAAAACATCCAATCTTGGCTTGGTTAATTCAGATCTTATTTTCCAGGTCACATATCTTGCTGTAAATCTGACGGTGTCAGCAATGTGAGGACCTCATGGTCGACTAATAAGGTGAAAATAATGTGCTGGCCTGTATCGGATCTCTCTGACTTGCTCCCTCTTTTTCAGCATGCAGTGTAATGTCAATGGAATATTAATCTAATACATTTACAAGGATAAACACTTGGATCAAATGGGGAGTTGTTGTGTTTTTCAGCAAGCTTTACAGATCTTTGGACTAACAATTCCACAGTTATTACCCCCTGCCTAGTGACCTTCTCCAAACATGACCATGATCCAGAACTGGGTGTCAGAAATACATGCAGCCTAAAGTAGTTTCTTCATGCTTTTATGACCCTGCCTCATAGAGATGGTATCAAACCTGCTGAGCTGTTCATGAAACTCCAAGTTGATCCCATTCAGTCGATGGCAGTGTTACAGGAAGCAAACTAAAGCAACAGATCATTTACAAGCCCAATATGTCCATGTTCAGAAACAGGCGGAGTCAGAAATACATCCAGCTTCCACAGCAATACAGTGCCTTCTGGAAAGTATTCAGACCCTTCCCTTTTCCCACATTTTGTTAGTCTTATTCTAAAATGAATAAAATCAAGTAAATTCCTCTTCAATCTTCACAGAATTTCCCATAATGGCATAGCAAAAAAATACCTTATTTACACAAGTATTCAGGCCCTTTGCTATGAGACCCGAAATTGAGCTCAGATGCATCCTGTTTCCATTTATCATCCTTGAGATGTTTCTACAAATTGACTGGAGTCCACCTGTGGTAAATTAAATTGATTGTACAGGATTTGGAAGGCACACACCCGCCTATATAAGGTCCACAGTTGACAGTGCATGTCAGAGCAAAAAACAAGCCAATTATTTCCTTCACAATTTTGAACATAAAAGGTATTAATAAACAAATTAGGCATATTTGTGCAATTTTTGATACAACATTTTGAACAGAAATACAATGGTTCATCGGATCAGTCTAACATTTTGCACACACTGCTGCCACCTAGTGTCCAAAATGAATAATGCAACAGGGCTGGAATAATACATTATGGCCTTTCTCTTGCAAAAGAATGGTTGTTTTTTCTTTGAATTATCTTTTACCAGATCTATTGTGTTATATTCTCCTACATTCCTTTCACATTTCCACAAACTTCAAAGTGTTTCCTTTCAAATGGTACCAGAATATGCATATTCTTGCATCAGGCCCTGAGCTACAGGCAGTTAGATTTGATTATGTCGTTGCAGGCGAAAATTGATTTGACTCCTTAAGTTAAGCAGTTGAATAAACTGTATTTTTACCAGGGCCTTTGGAGGATTTGATAGTAACTTTTGATCCAATATATTTTGTTCTGTAAAACAACTCAGTATGTGCAAGCCAAGTAGTTTTGCCAGACATACGTGCAGCCTAAAGTCAATTGGGATTTATGATGCTCTGGGATGGAGATGGAATCAAACCACATCTGCTGAATTGTTCTAACCGGGTAATCTCTGGTTGTGAAGTGAGCTGTATCATAGTCCTGTCACTGCTTCACTCCCTGGCTACGCTGATGGTCCTCCTCCACGACAATATCCGTCTCTGACCCACAGTGTCTCCTGACCCCTCCTGTCTCAGCCTCCAGTATTTATGCTGCAGTAGTTTATGTGTCGGGGGGCTAGGGTCAGTTTGTTATATCTGGAGTACTTCTCCTGTCCTATTCGGTGTCCTGTGTGAATCTAAGTGTGCGTTCTCTAATTCTCTCTATCTTTCTCTCTCTCAGAGGACCTGAGCCCTAGGACCATGCCCCAGGACTACCTGACATGATGACTCCTTGCTGTCCCCATTCCACCTGGCCGTGCTGCTGCTCCAGTTTCAACTGTTCTGCCTTATTATTATTCGAACATGCTGGTCATTTATGAACATTTGAACATCTTGGCCATGTTCTGTTATAATCTCCACCCGGCACAGCCAGAGGACTGGCCACCCCATATGCTCTCTCTAATTCTCTCTTTCTTTCTTTCTCTCAGAGGACCTGAGCCCTAGGACCATGCCCCAGGACTACCTGACATGATGACTCCTTGCTGTCCCCAGTCCATCTAACGTGCTGCTGCTCAGTTTCAACTGTTCTGCCTTATTATTATCGACCATGCTGGTCATTTATGAACATTTGAACATCTTGGCCATGTTCTGTTATAATCTCCACCCGGCACAGCCAGGAAGGACTGGCCACCCCACATAGCCTGTTTCCTCTCTAGGTTTCTTCCTAGGTTTTGGCCTTTCTAGGAGTTTTTTTTCCTAGCCACCGTGCTTCTACACACCTGCATTGCTGTTTGGGGTTTTAGGCTGGGTTTCTGTACAGCACTTTGAGATATCAGCTGATGTACAAAGGGCTATATAAATACATTTGATTTGATTTGATTTGATTCTTGCAGCTCCAATTGGATCTGCAGTCGAATGCAGAGGTACAACAAGTATATCAAGCAGTATATACAGTTAGTCGGAAGTTTACATACACTTAGGTTTGAGTCATTAAAACTAATTTTTCAACCACTCGACAAATGTGTTGTTAACAAGCCTTTTCCAACAATTGTTTACAGATTATTTCACTTACATAATTCACTGTATCACAATTTCAGTGGGTCAAAGAAGTAGACTGTGTCTTTAAACAGCTTGGAAAAGAATTCCAGAAAATTATGTCATGGCTTTAGAAGCTTCTGATAGGCTAATTGACATCATTTTAGTAGTGGAGGTGCATCTGTGGATGTATTTCAGGTCTACCTTCCAAACTCAGTGCCTCTTTACTTGACATCATGGGAAATCAAAAAGAAATCTTACTTAGACCTCTGAAAAAAATTGCAGACCTCCACAAGTCTGGTTCATCCTTGAGCAATTCCCAAATGCCTGAAGGCACCACGTTCATCTGTACAAACAATAGTATAAACACCATGGGACCACGCAGCCCCGTCCTTACCACTGAGACGGAGATGCATTCTGTCTCGAGAAGCACGTACTTTGGTGTGGAAAACTGCAAAATCAATCCCAGAACAACAGTAAAGGCCCTTGTGAAGATGCTGGAGGAAACAGGTACAAAAGTATCTATATCCACAGTAAAAGCAGAGTCCTATGTCGACCAAACCTGAAAAAGAGCTCAGCAAGCAGTTTCCATACCAGGCACTGATACAGCCGATCAGGATGCTCTTGATGGTGCAGCTGTAGAACTTTTTGAGGATGCGGGACCCATGCAAATCTTTTCCAGTCTCCTGAGGGTGAAAGGTGTTTGTCGTGCCCTCTTCACGACTGTCTTGGTGTGTTTGGACCATGATAGTTCGCTGGTGATGTGGACACCAGGAACTTGAAACTCTTGACCCGGCTTCACTACAGCCCCGTCGATGTTAATGGGGGCCTGTTCGGCCCGCCTTTTCCTGTTGTCCTTGACTAGTTCCTTTGTCTTGCTCACATTGAGGGAGAGGTTGTTGTCCTGGCACCCACTGCCAGGTCTCTGACCTCCTACCTATAGGCTGTCTCATCGTTGTAGGTGATCAGGCCTAGCACTGTTCTGTCGTCAGCAAACTTAATGATGGTGTTGGAGTTGTGTTTGGCCACGCAGTTGTGGGTGAACAGGGAGTAGAGGGAGGGGCGAACATGCACCTGAGGGCCCCAGTTTTTGAGGATCAGCGTGGCAGTACCACCTGGGAACGGCCTGTCAGAAAGTTCAGGATACAGTTGCAGAGGGAGGTGTTTAGTCCAAGGGTCCTTAGCTCAGTGATGGGCACTGGTGTTGAACGCTGAGCTGTAGTCAATAAACAGCATTCTCTATAGGTGTTCCTTTTATCCAGGTGGGAAAGGGCAGAGTGGAGTGTGATAGAGATTGCATTGTCTGTGGATCTGTTGGGGCGGTATGCGGGTGGAGTGGGTCTAGGATTTCTGGGATGATGGTGTTGTGAGCCATGACCAGCCTTTTAAAGCACTTCATGGCTCGTACCAGCGTGAGTGCCACAGGGAGGTAATCTTTTAAGGCAGGTTACCTTCGCTTCCTTGGGCACAGGAACTATGGGTGTCTGCTTGAAACATGTAAGTATTACAGACTCGGTCAGGAGAAGTTGAAAATGTCAGTGAAACTTGCCACTTGCCACTTGCCAGTTGGTCCACGCATACTTTGTGTACACGTCCTGGTAACCTGTCTGGCCCTGTGGCTTTGTAAAATGTTGACCTATTTAAGGTCTTGCTCACATTGGCTATGTGGGGGTGATCACAGTCGTCCGGAACCAGCTATTGCTCTCATTGATGCTTCAGTGTTGCTTGCATCAAAGTGAGCATAAAAAGACATTGCTTCGTCTGGTAGGCTCGCGTAACTGGAGCCGCTCGTGGCTGTGATTTCCTTTGTAGTCGTAATAGTTTTCAAGCCCTGCCACATCAAAGCCTCAGAGCCAGTGTAGTAGGATTCAATATTAATCCTGTATTGGCTTTGCCTGTTTGATGGATTCGTCTGAGGGCATAGCCGGACTTCTTATAAGCGTCCGGATTAGTGTCCCGCTCGCAAGCGGCAGCTCTAGCCTTTAGCTCGATACGGATGTTGCCTGTAATCCATGGCTTCTGGTTTGGAATATGTACGTACGGTCACAATAGAGATGACGTCGTCGATGGACTTTTTGATGAAGCCGGTGACTGAGTTGGTATACTCCTCAATGCCATTAGGTGAATCCCGGAACATATTCCAGTCTGTGCTAGCAAACAGTCCTTTAGCGTACCATCCGCGTCATCTCACCACTTCTGTATTGAGCGAGTCACTGGTACTTCCTGCTTTGGTTTTTACTTGTAAGCAGAATCAAGGAGATAGATTATTGTCAAATTTGCGAAATGGAGGCGAGGAGAGCTTTGTATGCGTCTCTGTGTGTGTGGGTAAAGGGGTCGAGAGTTTTTTACCCTCTTGTTGCACATGTGACATCCTGGTAGAAATGAGGTACAATGGATTTAAGTTTGCCTGCAATCAAGTCCCCGACCACTAGGAGCGCCGCTTCTGGATGAGCATTTTCTTGTTTATGTCTTTGTACAGCTCGTTGAGTGCGGTCTTAGTGCCAGCATCGGTTTGTGGTGGTAAATAGACGGCTACGAATATTATAGATGAGACCTCTCTTGATAGATAGTGTGGTCTACAGCTTTTTTCATGAGGTACTCTAGCTAAGGCAAGCAATACCTCAAGAATTCTTTAATATTAGACATCGCGCACCAGCTGTTATTGACAAATAAACACCCCCCGCCCCTCGTCTTACCAGGAGGTAGCTTTTCTGTCCTGCCAATGTGTCACGGTTGTCTGTGGTGGAAGAAGGTGAGGACCAATGTGCAGCGTGGGGAAGTGTTCATATTCTTTAATAGAACTCAGAACACTAAAATACAAAACCAAGCAAGAGAACGAAATGAAACCGAGCAGTTCTGTCTGGTACAGATACGAAACAGAAAATAATCACCCACAACTCAAGGGTGAAAACAGGCTGCCTAAGTATGGTTCTCAATCAGGGATAATGATTGACAGCTGCCTCTGATTGAGAACCATACCAGGGCCAAACACAAAATACCAAATCATAGAAAAACTAACATAGACAACCCACCCCAACTCACGCCCTGACGAACCAAAAACAAAGACAAAACAAAAAGAACTAAGGTCAGAACGTGACAAGTACCCCCCCAAAAGTGCGGACTCCGGCCGCAAAACCTGAACCTATAGGGAGGTCTGGGTGGCGGCTCTGACGCGGAGACGTGGACCCCACTCCACCATAGTCTTTCTCCACCTCTTAACCCGCCTCCGTGGCGCCTTTCGGCGGCATCCCCCTTGCCGCCCGACCTCGGACTGGGGACCCTAGCAACGGGTCCCAAATGGACGGAGACTGGCATCCCTGACTGACCGGCGGCTCGACTCCTGGCAGCTCCTGACTGGCGGGGCTGGCAACTCTGACTGACTGACCCCGGCGGCTCTGGCAGCTCCTGACTGGCGGGCGGCTCTGGCAGCTCAGGACAGACGAGACTCTGGCAGCTCAGGACAGACGAAGGGAGACTCTGGCAGCTCAGGACAGGCGGGAGCACCTGTAGGGAGAGACGGAGAGACAGCCTGGTGCTGGGGGCTGATTAGTCAAAATATGTGAGACACAGAGAAGGTGAACGGATTAACTACTAATGGTGCCGAAGGGATGGTTGCGAGGAATGGACGTGAATGATATATTGCTTTCTTGAGAACAGGCCCAAATCCCTTTAATTTGCATGAAAGAAAGACAGAGAAAGAAGGGGCGTAGTTCGGGCTGCCTTCTGAGAATTCATAGGTGATTTAAATGAGCGCTTCTAACTAATCAACAGACAGATCCCAGGCAGTGTCTCCTTGCTCCCTGTATTTTTATACCAGATCACATGTTCCTCTTTGCCTGATCGCAGAAAGAAAACAGTGGCGTGAAGAAGATAATGTAGGAACAATAAGTGGTGTCGTCTACTTCCGCTCCTCTCTGGGCGCTGTTGGCACCAGTTTCCTCATTTTTACGCACATCTGCCACCATCGATTCACGCACCTGCGCCTCATGAGAAGTCACCCTGGACTCCATCACCTTCTGATTACCTCCCCTATATCTGTCACTCCCCTTTGGTTCTTTTCACAGGTGTTATTGATTCTGTTTCTGTGTTTTATGTCGGTACACTCGTGTTTCGTTCTGTTTAATTTATTGTGTGCATTCCCCTTTAGTTGCTTCCTGACTCTAGCGTATATTACAAGTGGATCAATATATCAGTTTTATTTCTTGTCTTGCAGTGTATACAGATGGTTTAAAGGATCCCATAAACGGGAAGACAGCTAGTGTATTGATTCCTATGCAACAGACGCAACATTTGATTTCTGTTTAATCAGCAGAAAGTTATTGATATAAGTGTTGAATTGCAATGGATAGAGGAGGTGCAATCAAGAAGCGTAGTACTATGTTGGGACTGTGCAAGCGTAGTACTATGTTGGGACTGTGCAAGCGTGGTACTATGTTGGGACTGTGCAAGCGTAGTACTATGTTGGGACTGTGCATCCGTTTTGTATAAGATCCGGAAAGTCAGAAGGTAGTCAAGTAATGATGCTGTTGTCAGGGTTACAAAAGGGTATTGAAATTCCGGGTTGTTTAGATTCGGCTCATACAGGAGTTTATAGAAATGATAACTAAGCAATAAGGCCATGGGAAGTGTGGTGTATATGGCCAAAACACCACAACTATGCGCTGTTCTTATGCACGATGCAATGCGAAGCGCCTGGTCACAACCCTGAGGCGGTGGTATATTGGCCATATATCACAAACCCCAGAGGTACCTTACTGCTATTATAAACTGGTTACCAACGTGATTAGAGTAGTAAAATGAAATGTTTTGTCATACTCGTGGTACACAGTCTGATGTACCATGGCTTTCAGCCAATTTGAATTTGGGACTCAAACCACCCAATTTATAACAGCAGAAAAACCAGTAGGTAGCAGTGTATGCACCTGTCAGTTTGTTGCGATTTGCCCGATAAAACTTAAAAAGAAGAAGCCTCTCTCATTTCCCCAGACAGACACACGGCTCTGCTTCTCACAGTCACTCATCTCGGGGCACAAGTGTCTCTTTCTCCAGACATGGTGTATGAACCGAGATCCGGAGCTAAACATTGTTATTTCATTCTAGCTATTTCCTGTCGACATTGCGGAGGCCTTATGGTTGTTTAGTAGGCCTAGCTTTGTCTGCCCATATAATTATTTCATTGCTGGTGACGTGTGATACGATTGATAATAATGGTGATTTAGTAGTGACTGGTTTCATCAAACTGCCCTCAAGAAAAGCTTCCCAGCTGTAACCTGAACTGGGTTCAGGTTATCCCAGACCTACCTGGGTAGTTACAAACAGCACAGGAACAAAATCATCAGCATTTACTGATAACATCTTTACCTAATGCTGCAGAAATGTGCTTTAGAAAGCGGTATACAGATCCATCTGATGTAGTGTACCTGCCTGCCATCCTGACCCTGCCCTGCCTGCCATCCTGACCCTGCCTGCCTGCCATCCTGACCCCTGCCTGCCTGCCATCCTGACCCTGCCTGCCATCCTGGCCCTGCCTGCTGCACCGCCATCCTGACCCTGCCTGCCTGCCATCCTGACCCTGCCTGCCACACGCATCCTGACCCTGCCTGCCATCCTGACCCTGCCTGCCTGCCATCCTGACCCTGCCTGCCTGCCATCCACCCTGACCCTGCCATCCTGACCCTGCCTGCCATCCTGACCCTGCCTGCCATCCTGACCCCCTGCCTGCCATCCTGACCCTGCCTGCCTGCCATCCTGACCCCCTGCCATCTGCCTGACCCTGCCTGCCTGCCATCTGACCCTGCCTGCCTGCCATCCTGACCCTGCCTGCCTGCCATCCTGACCCTGCCTGCCATCCTGACCCCTGCCTGCCTGCCATCCTGTACCTGCTTGACTGACCTGGATTACAATCCTCTGCCTGCCATTCTCCTGCTTTTGCCTGCCCCTTGTGATATCTGAGAAATGATCTGAGAATCAAACCATCAAATGAGTGAAGGGAACATAAGTATTTTCTGTGAGGTACTGTATAGGCTTTACCGGTGTGATTAGATAACTCGATCCGGTGGAATAGGACGACACGAGAGCTTCTTTCAGACAGCGCTCCGTAAGCCACGCCCCAGTAGGCAGAGTTGGGCATGTTGGACTGGCACACGTTTTTTAATATCATAAAAAAGACTAATTTTTTTTTACCGTGAGTCCGCAATGGTTCTGTGTTGCCTAGTTATGCGAATATATTTGAGACCAGTGTATTGCAGTTAAATAGCAGCATTTTTAACGTGCACTTCTGAGTTTTTCCGATCACAAATAAATACGATTCCAAGTATCAAGCGTGATGAAACGGATACGATTACTCATGCTAGTATGATGAGATCTGCACACCCCTAGGTAATATGGGAACGGGGGCATAAATTGTTGACATAACTGTAATCCCAACCTTCATGTACCCGTTGTTACTCAGTCACCACCAAACTCTGTTTTTTATGACCAAAATTATCCTATTCACACTTTGTAGTCAATTTTGACACTAGAGTAAATGTTTCTGACTCATATCATGCATCATAGGCCGTTTTCCAAACGAGAAGTTGGTTTTAAAGGGCAGTCTACATTTAACTGCTGATTCGGTAATAGCCTTGATCTCTATGGCAGCTGTTTTATCTGGGATGACTGAAGCCCTGATAGAGCTTCTGCTTTATAGTTCTGCAATTGATACCACGAACAGGGCCATGTACCAAAAAGTTATAATATGTTAAACAGTCATAATAACAGTCAACTTTAACATCGCAATTATATAAATAATGTTGTACTCAACTTGTTGGATCAGAATCAGGGTTGTGTTCATTAGGCACACCGTTGGAAAACATTAAGAAGCTGGTGGCCACCGTCTTTCTTAAAATGAAGAAGGCATTGTTCAATGCTCAATGTTAAATTCACGTCTTTCTATTGAACTCATGTTAAATACATGGCAACAATCCTTCATTCAAGGACCCTTCTATGGATTAAATTGATAAAAATCCCCAAAATAATGGTATGTTTTGGTTTTAGTTTCTTGAGGAATCACCCCGATAGCTTTTTAATATAGCTACAATAATGTGGCATAGAGACTGTGACTTCCTAGATAACCTTCCTTCCTAGCTAACCTTCCATTCTAGCTAACCTTCCTTTCTAGCTAACCTTCCATTCCTTCTTTCCTTTCTAGCTAACCTTCCTTTCTAGCTAACCTTCCTTTCTAGCTAACCTTCCATTCTAGCTAACTTTCCTTTCTAGCTAACCTTCCTTTCTAGCTAAACCTTCAATCCTAGTAACCTTCATTCTAGCTAAACTTCCTTTCTAGCTAACCTTTTCTTTCTAGCTAACCTTCCATTCTAGTTAACCTTCCTTTCTAGCTAACCTTCTATTCTAGCTCATCTTCCTTTCTAGCTAACCTTCCATTCTAGCTAAACTTCCTTTCTAGCTAACCTTCCTTTCTAGCTAACCTTCCATTTCTAGCTAACCTTCCTTTCTAGCTAACCTTCCTTTCTAGCTAACCTTTCATTTCTAGCCAACATTCTATTCTAGCTAAACTTATTTTCTAGCTAACCTTCCTTTCTAGCTAACCTTTCATTCTATCTAACTTTCCTTTCTAGCTAATTTTTCCTTTCCTTCAACTTTCTTTCTCAAAAATTCTTCCTCTTCTTTCAGAACTTATTCAACACTAATTATGTTTCAAAATCCACAGCATTGAAATGACTTCCCAGTGTGGAACTCATGTGTCTGATCAACGCCCTCACACTCCAAGGTCCTGGCAGGACCTTTCTCTTTAGGTCATATAGGATCATGATTCCAGAGTCTCTTATTGGTTGTGTGCCATGTCAGATTGCTACACCATATGATGTGGTTAGCTGATATGTTAATAAACATCAAATACAGGCGTTCTGAGAACTTTTTTATTTTAATTTTCCGTTATTTTACCAGGTAAATTGATTGAGACACGTTCTCATTTGCAGCAACGACCTGGGAATAGTTACAGGGGAGAGGAGGGGGATTAATGAGCCAATTGTAAACTGGGGATTATTAGGTGACCGTGATGGTTTGAGGGCCAGATTGGGAATTTAGCCAGGACCCGGGTTAACACCCCTACTCTTACGATAAGTGCATTGGATCTTTAATGACCTCAGAGAGTCAGGACACCCGTTTAACGTCCCATCCAAAGAAGGCATGTGTGTGGTTGCTGATATGTTAATGAACATCAATCCAGGCGTTCTGGGATCTGGCATGTCTTCAATGTAGTCAGCGTGGAGGGTGGCCATTGTGTTTCAGAACCACAGATTTCACAAAACCTGCAGCAAGTAATCTGACAGAGTAGGTAACTGCTCACTGCTCCATGACTGCCTTCTGACACCATGTATCTAGTCTGTGTTGGCTGACTGTTTGGGCCTTCATTCAACCTCTCCCACCACTGTGGATTCTATTTATAGCCATCCAATAAATGTGGGACGCCTCCGCTCTGCTGACAAGTGATCAGCCTCTAACTCAATGCAATTTGAACCCTCTGGTAAATCTAGATAAGTGTAACATTACCGAATACATTAAAATGCTTTTTTCCTAAACGGGTACAGACTTGTTATTGCTTGTGTAGCAGATGGGGAGCTGAAACTCAGGCCTCAGCCTGCAGTGTCTCCAATTGTGCTGCTGAATAGTTTGCTTTTTGGTGGTGCGACTAGTTAAGACACTTCAGGAGGTCATGTGTTTGTGAGATAGTGGTCCTGAGTTTGAGCCTCGGTATGTTCCGAATAAGGAGGAAGTGGTGATCGCTAAGCAAGCAGCATGACGTCCTTTACACTTGGTTCAAGTGAACATTGACAGCACAATTAATACAAATATTCTGTTGCACAAGTGAATGTTATTCCCACACACAGTGAGGACGGTGGTTCGGAAAGCAAAGAAATATCCAAAGTTGAAAGTCGGAGAATAACAGAACTTGGTTGCGTCTTCGGGTCACCAAATCTACAATTGAATACCATTTCCACACCAATAGGCTCTTTCGAAGGGTTCCTGAGTGGCACAGTGGTCTCAGGCGCTGCGTCTTTTTTTGAAGAGGGTTTCCATAAAAAAAATCCTTATAGAGAGAATCCAACAAATGTAAGTGCTGTTTGACCACGCCCACCAGTAGTGGGATTGGTGTTGAAAGAAGGATGTATATGCAGGACAGAACCACACACCTACTGTTCAATATGGTAGTGGGTCTTTGATGTTATGGGCTGTTTTGATTACACTGGTCCTGGGGCCTTTGTTAAGGTCAAAGGCATAATGAACTCTACCAAGTACCAGGACATTTTAGCTGGCGAAGTAGTGAGTATTTAAACAAATAAATTGTATTACTTGTTAAATGAAAATCTCTTTCTCTGAGCAATTGTGTTATGTTATGTAGTAGGTAAAAGGAGTGGTAGGCCACAGTTATTC
>NW_027038712.1:0-36331 GCF_034236695.1 Oncorhynchus nerka
GCTTTATAGTGTACTATATAAGGGCTTTATAGTGTACTATATAGAGCTTTATAGTGTACTATATAGCGCTTTATAGTGTACTATATAGGGCTTTATAGTGTACTATATAGGGCTTTATAATGTACTATATAGGGCTTTATAGTGTACTATATAGGGCTTTATAGTGTACTATATAGAGCTTTATAGTGTACTATATAGCGCTTTATAGTGTACTATATAGGGCTTTATAGTGTACTATATAGGGCTTTATAGTGTACTATATAGGGCTTTATAGTGTACTATATAGGGCTTTATAGTGTACTATATAGGGCTTTATAATGTACTATATAGGGCTTTATAGTGTACTATATAGGGCTTTATAATGTACTATATAGGGCTTTATAATGTACTATATAGGGCTTTATAGTGTACTATATAAGGCTTTATAGTGTACTATATAGGGCTTTATAGTGTACTATATAGGGCTTTATAGTGTACTATATAGGGCTTTATAATAGGTACTATATAGGGCTTTATAGTGTACTATATAGGGCTTTATAGTGTACTCTTAATTTGAAAAGATCTAAAATATGCACAGTTTTCTCTACAACATCAACGTCATGTGACCAAACCAAAACACTAATAATGTCATCTGATTACCAAGACCAGACCAAAACACTAATAATGTCGTCTGACCAAGACCAGACCAAAACACTAATAATGTCATCTGACCAAGACCAGACCAAAACACTAATAATGTCATCTGATTACCAAGACCAGACCAAAACACTAATAATGTCATCTGATTACCAAGACCAGACCAAAACACTAATAATGTCATCTGACCAAGACCAGACCAACACACTAATAATGTCGTCTGACCACCACGACCAGACCAAAACACTAATTATGTCGTCTGATTACCAAGACCAGACCAAAACACTAATAATGTCGTCTGATCATCAAGGCCAGACCAAAACACTAATAATGTCGTCTGATCACCACGACCAGACCAAAACACTAATAATGTCGTCTGACCAAGACCAGACCAAAACACTAATAATGTCATCTGACCAAGACCAGACCAAAACACTAATAATGTCGTCTGATCACCAAGACCAGACCAAAACACCAATAATGTCGTCTGATCACCACGACCAGACCAAAACACTAATAATGTCGTCTGATCACCAAGACCAGACCAAAACACCAATAATGTAATCTGACCAAGACCAGACCAAAACACTAATAATGTCGCTCTGATTACCAAGACCAGACCAAAACACTAATAATGTCATCTGATCACCAAGACCAGACAAAACACCAATAATGTCGTCTGATCATCAAGGCCAGACCAAAACACCAATAATGTCGTCTGCTCATCAAGGCCAGACCAAAACACCAATAATGTCGTCTGCTCATCAACGCCAGACCAAAACACTAATAATGTCGCCTGATCACCACGACCAGAACAAAACACCAATAATGTCGTCTGATCACCACGACCAGACCAAAACACTAATAATGTCGTCTGCTCATCAAGGCCAGACCAAAACACCAATAATGTCGTCTGCTCATCAAGGCCAGACCAAAACACTAATAATGTCATCTGATCACCAAGACCAGACCAAAACACCAAATAATGTTGTCTGATCACCAAGACCAGACCAAAACACTAATAATGTCATCTGATCACCAAGACCAGACAAAACACTAATAATGTCGTCTGATCACCAAGACCAGACAAAACACTAATAATGTCATCTGATTACCAAGACCAGACCAAAACACTAATAATGTCATCTGACCACCAAGACCAGACCAAAACACTAATAATGTCATCTGACCAAGACCAGACCAAAACACTAATAATGTCATCTGACCAAGACCAGACCAAAACAAGTGAATTACGGCGGTCGTTGGAAAACCTGTTTTCTCCACAAAGCTGGATTTGGTGTGACATGTTAGTTTAGTGGGATATGTTAGTTTAGTGGGATATGTTAGTTTAGTGGGATATGTTAGTTTAGTGGGATATGTTAGTTTAATGGGATATGTTAGTTTAGTGGGATATGTTAGTTTAGTGGGATATGTTAGTTTAATGGGATATGTTAGTTTAGTGGGATATGTTAGTTTAATGGGATATGTTAGTTTAGTGGGATATGTTAGTTTAGTGGGATATGTTAGTTTAATGGGATATGTTAGTTTAGTGGGATATGTTAGTTTAGTGGGATATGTTAGTTTAATGGGATATGTTAGTTTAGTGGGATATGTTAGTTTAGTGGGATATGTTAGTTTAGTGGGATATGTTAGTTTAGTGGGATATGTTAGTTTAATGGGATATGTTAGTTTAATGGGATATGTTAGTTTGGTGGGATATGTTAGTTTAGTGGGATATGTTAGTTTAATGGGATATGTTAGTTTAGTGGGATATGTTAGTTTAGTGGGATATGTTAGTTTAGTGGGATATGTTAGTTTAGTGGGATATGTTAGTTTAATGGGATATGTTAGTTTAATGGGATATGTTAGTTTAGTGGGATATGTTAGTTTAATGGGATATGTTAGTTTAGTGGGATATGTTAGTTTGGTGGGATATGTTAGTTTAATGGGATATGTTAGTTTAATGGGATATGTTAGTTTGGTGGGATATGTTAGTTTGGTGGGATATGTTAGTTTAGTGGGATATGTTAGTTTAATGGGATATGTTAGTTTGGTGGGATATGTTAGTTTGGTGGGATATGTTAGTTTGGTGGGATATGTTAGTTTAGTGTGACATATTAGTTTAATGGGATATGTTAGTTTAATGGGATATGTTAGTTTAGTGGGATATGTTAGTTTGGTGGGATATGTTAGTTTGGTGGGATATGTTAGTTTAATGGGATATGTTAGTTTAGTGGGATATGTTAGTTTAGTGTGTTCATTTGACATTTTCAGGAGACTCGTTTCTTTGTGTTTTTCCATCTCAGTGATTTGTATCTGGCAGTCTCGTGTCCATCCTCGGGCATTTCCTTTGCTTATTTTAAGTTTCGGGAACTATTTCCTGTGGTTTTAGAAATGTTTTGATTTTTGCCACAGCTTTCCTAGCTGAGCTCAGTTCACCTCTTCAAGAACCTGGACAAATGGTTGAATGACGTGAAGTGTAGTGATCCGTAACGACGTCAGCTACCCCAAGAACCGTTCGTCATTAATGTTTAGACTGAAAAGAGACATGACTACATGTAAATGACGTGATCAGCACGACTTCTGGTTCAAAGGTAATCCATATATCAATGTGTTACACCCTATCCAGTTAAGTCTCGGCTGCCGAAATGCGGTAAAGGTTAGGTTACTATCAGGTCTGGGAACTGAGGCAGACGTGCACTGTCCCAGGGGCTGAGGCACACACTGTGGCAATGAGCGCCAAGGCAGACATGCACTGTCCCAGGGGCCTCCTAGGCAGCGGTCTCCTCAGCTCACACAATTTTCCGTCAGGTGGTCGGCTCAACATGGATCCCTTTGATCCGCTGTGATATCCTCTGTGATATCCTCACCTTAAAATGCTATTACCCAGGTCCCTCCTGTACACTTCGGCTGGTCGACCAAATCCAAATGAACCACAGTCAGGTGAGAAGTCTGAAGTTAAAAAGCTTACAGTTTATTTGTGTTCTTTAGCTACTTGAATCCAGTCTCATTATTATAGTTGAGGAGAAATGAGACTGTAGAATGGACCAGTCCCCATAGAGACAGACTGTGAATGGACCAGTCCCCAGCAACAACGAGTATTGCCCAGTGAAATTTATTATTATTGAATCTTCCCACGCTATTGAGACTGTGAGATGGACCAGTCCCCATAGAGACAGACTGTGAGATGGACCAGTCCCCATAGAGACAGACTGTGAGATGGACCAGTCCCCATAGAGACAGACTGTGAGATGGACCCAGTCCCCAGACTGTGTAGAGACAGACTGTGAGATGGACCAGTCCCCATAGAGACAGACTGTAGGGTGGACCGGTCCCCCATGGACAGACTGTGAGATCCCCATAGAGACGGGCTTTGTGAGATGGACCAGTCCCTCATAGAGACAGGCTGTGAGATGGACCAGTCCTATAGAGACAGACTGTAGAGATGGACCAGTCCCCATAGAGACAGACTGTGAGATGGACCAGTCCCCATAGAGACAGACTGTGAGTGGACCAGTCCTCATAGAGACAGACTGTGTACCAGTCTCCCCATAGAGACAGACTGTGAATGGACCCAGTCCCCCATAGAGACAGACTGTAGATGGACCAGTCCCCATAAGACAGACTGTGAGATGGACAATCCCCATAGAGACAGACTGTGAGATGGACCAGTCCTCATAGGGACAGACTGTGTACCAGTCCCCATAGAGACAGACTGTGAGATGGACCAGTCCTCATAGAGACAGACTGTGTACCAGTCCCCATAGAGACAGACTGTGAAGTGAACCGGTCCCCATAGAGACAGACTGTGAGATGGACCATCCCCGTAGAGACAGACTGTGTACCAGTCCCCATAGAGACAGACTGTGAGATGGACCAGTCCCCATAGAGACAGACTGTGAGATGGACCAGTCCCCATAGAGACAGACTGTGAGATGGACCAGTCCCCATAGAGACAGACTGTGAGATGGACCAGTCCCCATAGAGACAGACTGTGAGATGGACCAGTCCCCATAGAGACAGACTGTGAGATGGACCAGTCCCCATAGAGACAGACTGTGAGATGGACCAGTCCCCATAGAGACAGACTGTGAGATGGACCAGTCCCCATAGAGACAGACTGTGAGATGGACCAGTCCCCATAGAGACAGACTGTGAGATGGACCAGTCCCCATAGAGACAGACTGTGAGATGGACCAGTCCCCATAGAGACAGACTGTGAGATGGACCAGTGCCCATAGAGACAGACTGTGAGATGGACCAGTCCCCATAGAGACAGACTGTGAGATGGACCAGTCCTCATAGGGACAGACTGTGAGATGGACCAGTCCCCATAGAGACAGACTGTGAGATGGACCAGTCCTCATAGAGACAGACTGTGTACCAGTCCCCATAGAGACAGACTGTGAGATGGACCAGTCCCCATAGAGACAGACTGTGAGATGGACCAGTCCCGTAGAGACAGACTGTGTACCAGTCCCCATAGAGACAGACTGTGAGATGGACCAGTCCCCATAGAGACAGACTGTGATGGACCAGTCTCCATAGCGACAGACTGTGAGATGGACCAGTCCCCATAGAGACAGACTGTGAGATGGACCAGTCCCCATAGAGACAGACTGTGAGATGGACCAGTCCCCATAGAGACAGACTGTGAGATGGACCAGTCCCCATAGAGACAGACTGTGAGATGGACCAGTCCCCATAGCGACAGACTGTGAGATGGACCAGTCCCCATAGCGACAGACTGTGAGATGGACCAGTCCCCATAGAGACAGACTGTGAGATGGACCAGTCCCCATAGCTGACTGTGAGATGGACCAGTCCCCATAGAGACAGACTGTGAGATGGACCAGTCCCCATAGAGACAGACTGTGAGAATGGACCAGTCCCCATAGAGACAGACTGTGAGATGGACCAGTCCCCATAGAGACAGACTGTGAGATGAACCAGTCCCCATAGAGACAGACTGTGAGATGGACCAGTCCCCATAGAGACAGACTGTGAGATGGACCAGTCCCCATAGAGACAGACTGTGAGATGGACCAGTCCCCGTAGAGACAGACTGTGTACCAGTCCCCGTAGAGACAGACTGTGAGATGGACCAGTCCCCATAGAGACAGACTGTGAGATG
Source organism: Oncorhynchus nerka (assembly GCF_034236695.1). Lineage (NCBI taxonomy): Eukaryota > Metazoa > Chordata > Actinopteri > Salmoniformes > Salmonidae > Oncorhynchus > Oncorhynchus nerka. The sequence goes on from NW_027038712.1 coordinate 5,771, forward strand.
GACCAGTCCCCATAAAATCAAATCAAATTTTATTTGTCACATACACATGGTTAGCAGATGTTAATGCGAGTGTAGCGAAATGCTTGTGCTTCTAGTTCCGACAATGCAGTGATAACCAACAAGTAATCTAACTAACAATTCCAAAACTACTGTCTTGTACACAGTGTAAGGGGATAAGGAATATGTACATAAGGATATATGAATGAGTGATGGTACAGAGCAGCATACAGTAGATGGTATCGAGTACAGTATATACATATGAGATGAGTATGTAGACAAAGTAAACAAAGTGGCATAGTTAAAGTGGCTAGTGACATAAGAATGCAGTCGATGATCTAGAGTACAGTATATACATATGCATATGAGATGAATAATGTAGGTTAAGTAACATTATATAAGGTAGCATTGTTTAAAGTGGCTAGTGATATATTTACATCATTTCCCATCAATTCCCATTATTAAAGTGGCTGGAGTTGGGTCAGTGTCAATGACAGTGTGTTGGCAGCAGCCACTCAATGTTAGTGGTGGCTGTTTAACAGTCTGATGGCCTTGAGATAGAAGCTGTTTTTCAGTCTCTCGGTCCCAGCTTTGATGCACCTGTACTGACCTCGCCTTCTGGATGATAGCGGGGTGAACAGGCAGTGGTTCGGGTGGTTGATGTCCTTGATGATCTTTATGGCCTTCCTGTAACATCGGGTGGTGTAGGTGTCCTGGAGGGCAGGTAGTTTGCCCCGGTGATGCGTTGTGCAGACCTCACTACCCTCTGGAGAGCCTTACGGTTGAGGGCGGAGCAGTTGCCGTACCAGGCGGTGATACAGCCCGCCAGGATGCTCTCGATTGTGCATCTGTAGAAGTTTGTGAGTGCTTTTGGTGACAAGCCGAATTTCTTCAGCCTCCTGAGGTTGAAGAGGCGCTGCTGCGCCTTCTTCACGACGCTGTCAGTGTGAGTGGACCAATTCAGTTTGTCTGTGATGTGTATGCCGAGGAACTTAAAACTTGCTACCCTCTCCACTACTGATCCATCGATGTGGATAGGGGGTGTTCCCTCTGCTGTTTCCTGAAGTCCACAATCATCTCCTTAGTTTTGTTGACGTTGAGTGTGAGGTTATTTTCCTGACACCACACTCCGAGGGCCCTCACCTCCTCCCTGTAGGCCGTCTCGTCGTTGTTGGTAATCAAGCCTACCACTGTTGTGTCGTCCGCAAACTTGATGATTGAGTTGGAGCGTGCGTGGCCACGCAGTCGTGGGTGAACAGGGAGTACAGGAGAGGGCTCAGAACGCACCCTTGTGGGGCCCCCGTGTTGAGGATCAGCGGGGAGGAGATGTTGTTGCCTACCCTCACCACCTGGGGCGGCCCGTCAGGAAGTCAGTACCCAGTTGCACAGGGCGGGGTCGAGACCCAGGGTCTCAAGCTTGATGACGAGCTTGGAGGGTACTATGGTATTGAATGCCGAGCTGTAGTCGATGAACAGCATTCTCACATAGGTATTCCTCTTGTCCAGGTGGGTTAGGGCAGTGTGCAGTGTGGTTGAGATTGCATCGTCTGTGGACCTATTTGGGCGGTAAGCAAATTGGAGTGGGTCTAGGGTGTCAGGTAGGGTGGAGGTGATATGGTCCTTGACTAGTCTCTCAAAGCACTTCATGATGACGGAAGTGAGTGCTACGGGCGGTAGTCGTTTAGCTCAGTTACCTTAGCTTTCTTGGGAACAGGAACAATGGTGGCCCTCTTGAAGCATGTGGGAACAGCAGACTGGTATAGGGATTGATTGAATATGTCCGTAAACACACCGGCCAGCTGGTCTGCGCATGCTCTGAGGCGCGGCTGGGGATGCCGTCTGGGCCTGCAGCCTTGCGAGGGTTAACACGTTTAAATGTCTTACTCACCTCGGCTGCAGTGAAGGAGAGACCGCATGTTTTCGTTGCAGGCCGTGTCAGTGGCACTGTATTGTCCTCAAAGCGGGCAAAAAGTGATTTAGTCTGCCTGGGAGCAAGACATCCTGGTCCGTGACTGGGCTGGGTTTCTTCTTGTAGTCCGTGATTGACTGTAGACCCTGCCACATGCCTCTTGTGTCTGAGCCATTGAATTGAGATTCCACTTTGTCTCTGTACTGACGCTTAGCTTGTTTAATAGCCTTGCGGAGGAATAGCTGCATTGTTTATATTCGGACATGTTACCAGACACCTTGCCCTGATTAAAAGCAGTGGTTCGCGCTTTCAGTTTCACGCGAATGCTGCCATCAATCCACGGTTTCTGGTTTGGGAATGTTTTTATCGTTGCTATGGGAACGACATCTTCGACGCACGTTCTAATGAACTCGCACACCGAATCAGCGTATTCGTCAATATTTCCATGTGACGCAATACTGAAACATGTCCCAGTCCACGTGATGGAAGCAGTCTTGGAGTGTGGAGTCAGCTTGGTCTGACCAGCGTTGGACAGACCTCAGCGTGGGAGCCTCTTGTTTAAGTTTCTGCCTGTAGGCAGGGATCAACAAAATGGAGTCGTGGTCACCTTTTCCGAAAGGGGGGCGGGGCAGGGCCTTATATGCGTCGCGGAAGTTAGAGTAACAATGATCCAAGGTTTTACCACCCCTGGTTGCGCAATCGATAAGCTGATAAAATTTAGGGAGTCTTGTTTTCAGATTAGCTTTGTTAAAATCCCCAGCTACAATGAATGCAGCCTCCGGATAAATGGTTTCCAGTTTGCAAAGAGTTAAATAAAGTTCGTTCAGAGCCATCGATGTGTCTGCTTGGGGGGGATATATACGGCTGTGATTATAACCGAGGAGAATTCTCTTGGAAGATAATGCGGTCTACATTTGATTGTGAGGAATTCTAAATCAGGTGAACAGAAGGATTTGAGTTCCTGTATGTTTCCTTCATCACACCATGTCTCGTTAGTCATGAGGCATACGCCCCCGCCACTCTTCTTACCAGAAAGATGTTTGTTTCTGTCGGCGCGATGCGTGGAGAATCCCGTTGGCTGCACCGCAACGGATAGCGTCTTCCCAGTAAGCCATGTTTCTGTGAAGCAGAGAACGTTGCAGTCTCTGAAGTCCCTCTGGAATGCTACCCTTGCTCGGATTTCGTCAACCTTGTTGTCAAGAGACTGGACATTGGCAAGAAGAATGCTGGGGAGTGGTGCGCGATGTGCCCTTTTCCGGAGTCTGACCAGAACACCGCCTCGTTTCCCTCTTTTTCGGAGTCGTTTCCTTGGGTCGCTGCATGCGATCCATTCCGTTGTCCTGTTTGTAAGGCAGAACACCGGATCCGCGTCGCGGAAAACATATTCTTGGTCGTACTGATGGTGAGTTGGCGCTGATCTTATATTCAGTAGTTCTTCTCGACTGTATGTAATGAAACCTAAGATGACCTGGGGTACTAATGTAAGAAATAACACGTAAAAAAACAAAAAACTGCATAGTTTCCTAGGAACGCGAAGCGAGGCGGCCATCTCAGTCGGCGCCGGATGACTGACATAGAGACAGACTGTGAGATGGACCAGTCCCCACAGAGACAGACTGTGAGATGGACCAGTCCCCATAGAGACAGACTGTGAGATGGACCAGTCCCCATAGAGACAGACTGTGAGATGGACCAGTCCCCATAGAGACAGACTGTGAGATGGACCAGTCCCCATAGAGACAGACTGTGAGATGGACCAGTCCCCATAGAGACAGACTGTGAGATGTACCAGTCCCCATAGAGACAGACTGTGAGATGGACCAGTCCCCGTAGAGACAGACTGTGTACCAGTCCCCGTAGAGACAGACTGTGAGATGGACCAGTCCCCATAGAGACAGACTGTGAGATGGACCAGTCCCCATAGAGACAGACTGTGAGATGGACCAGTCCCCATAGAGACAGACTGTGAGATGGACCAGTCCTCATAGAGACAGACTGTGAGATGGACCAGTCCCCATAGAGACAGACTGTGAGATGGACCAGTCCCCATAGAGACAGACTGTGAGATGGACCAGTCCCCATAGAGACAGACTGTGAGATGGACCAGTCCTCATAGAGACAGACTGTGTACCAGTCCCCATAGAGACAGACTGTGAGATGGACCAGTCCCCATAGAGACAGACTGTGAGATGGACCAGTCCCCATAGAGACAGACTGTGAGATGGACCAGTCCCCATAGAGACAGACTGTGAGATGGACCAGTCCTCATAGGGACAGACTGTGTACCAGTCCCCATAGAGACAGACTGTGAGATGGACCAGTCCCCATAGAGACAGACTGTGAGATGGACCAGTCCCCATAGAGACAGACTGTGGGATGGACCAGTCCCCATAGCGACAGACTGTGAGATGGACCAGTCCCCATAGAGACAGACTGTGAGATGGACCCAGTCCCCATAGAGACAGACTGTGAGATGGACCAGTCCCCATAGAGACAGACTGTGAGATGGACCCAGTCCCAGAGACAGACTGTGAGATGGACCAGTCCCCATAGAGACAGACTGTGAGATGGACCAGTGCCCATAGAGACAGACTGTGAGATGGACCAGTCCCCATGAGAGACAGACTGTAGGAATGGACCAGTCCTCATAGGGACAGACTGTACAGTCCCCATCTAGGAACAGACTGTGAGATGGACCAGTCCCCATAGAGACAGACTGTGAGATGGACCAGTCCCAAAGAGACAGACTGTGAGATGGACCAGTCCCCATAGAGACAGACTGTGAGATGGACCAGTCCCCGTAGAGACAGACTGTGTGGACCAGTCCCCGTAGAGACAGACTGTGAGATGGACCAGTCCCCATAGAGACAGACTGTGAGATGGACCAGTCCCCATAGAGACAGACTGTGAGATGGACCCAGTCCCCATAGAGACAGACTGTGAGATGGACCAGTCCTCATAGAGACAGACTGTGAGATGGACCAGTCCCCATAGAGACAGACTGTGAGATGGACCAGTCCCCATAGAGACAGACTGTGAGATGGACCAGTCCCCAGAGGGACAGACTGGACCAGTCCCCATAGAGACAGACTGTGTACCAGTCCCCATAGAGACAGACTGTGAGATGGACCAGTCCCATAGAGACAGACTGTGAGATGGACCAGTCCCCATAGAGACAGACTGTGAGATGGACTCAGTCCTCATAGAGACAGACTGTGAGATGGACCAGTCCCCATAGGGACAGACTGTGTGGACCAGTCCCCATAGAGACAGACTGTGAGATGGACCAGTCCTAAGAGACAGACTGTGTACCAGTCCTCATAGAGACAGACTGTGAGATCCCCATAGAGACAGACTGTGATGGACCAGTCCCCAGAGACAGACTGTGAGATGGACCAGTCCCCAGAGACAGACTGTGAGATGGACCAGTCCCCATAGAGACAGACTGTGTACCAGATGGACTCCATAGGGACAGACTGTGAGATGGACCAGTCCCCATAGAGACAGACTGTGAGATGGACCAGTCCCATAGAGACAGACTGTGAGATGGACCAGTCCCCATAGAGACAGACTGTGAGATGGACCCAGTCCCCATAGAGACAGACTGTGAGATGACCAGTCCCCATAGCGACAGTCCCCAGTCCTCAAAAGAGACAGACTGTGAGATGGACCAGTCCCCCATAGAACAGACTAGAGATGGACCAGTCCCCATAGCGACAGACTGTGAGATGGACCAGTCCCCATAGAGACAGACTGTGAGATGGACCAGTCCCCATAGAGACAGACTGTGAGATGGACCAGTCCCCATAGAGACAGACTGTAGAGACAGACTGTGAGATGAACCAGTCCCCCTAGAGACAGACTGTGAGAGATGGACCAGTCCCCATAGAGACAGACTGTGAGATGGACCAGTCCCCATAGAGACAGACTGTGAGATGGACCAGTCCCCAGAGACAGACTGTGAGATGTACCAGTCCCCATAGAGACAGACTGTGAGATGGACCAGTCCTCATAGAGACAGACTGTGTACCAGTCCCCATAGAGACAGACTGTGAGATGGACCAGTCCCCATAGAGACAGACTAGAGATGGACCAGTCCCCATAGAGACAGACTTGAGATGGACCAGTCCCCATAGCGACAGACTGTGAGATGGACCAGTCCCCATAGAGACAGACTGTGAGATGGACCAGTCCCCATAGAGACAGACTGTGAGATGGACCAGTCCCCATAGAGACAGACTGTGAGATGGACCAGTCCCCATAGAGACAGACTGTGAGATGGACCAGTCCCCATAGCGACAGACTGTGAGATGGACCAGTCCCCATAGAGACAGACTGTGAGATGGACCAGTCCCCATAGAGACAGACTGTGAGATGGACCAGTCCCCATAGAGACAGACTGTGAGATGGACCAGTCCCCATAGAGACAGACTGTGAGATGGACCAGTCCCCATAGAGACAGACTGTGAGATGGACCAGTCCCCATAGAGACAGACTGTGAGATGGACCAGTCCCTATAGAGACAGACTGTGAGATGGACCAGTCCCCATAGAGACAGACTGTGAGATGGACCAGTCCCCATAGAGACAGACTGTGAGATGGACCAGTCCCCATAGAGACAGACTGTGAGATGGACCAGTCCCCATAGAGACAGACTGTGAGATGAACCAGTCCCCATAGAGACAGACTGTGAGATGGACCAGTCCCCATAGAGACAGACTGTGAGATGGACCAGTCCCCATAGAGACAGACTGTGAGATGGACCAGTCCCCATAGAGACAGACTGTGAGATGGACCAGTCCCCATAGAGACAGACTGTGAGATGGACCCAGTCCCCATAGAGACAGACTGTGAGATGGACCAGTCCCCATAGAGACAGACTGTGAGATGGACCAGTCCTCATAGAGACAGACTGTGTACCAGTCCCCATAGAGACAGACTGTGAGATGGACCAGTCCCCATAGAGACAGACTGTGAGATGGACCAGTCCCCATAGAGACAGACTGTGAGATGGACCAGTCCCCATAGAGACAGACTGTGAGATGGACCAGTCCTCATAGGGACAGACTGTGTACCAGTCCCCATAGAGACAGACTGTGAGATGGACCAGTCCTCATAGAGACAGACTGTGTACCAGTCCCCATAGAGACAGACTGTGAGATGAACCAGTCCCCATAGAGACAGACTGTGAGATGGACCAGTCCCCGTAGAGACAGACTGTGTACCAGTCCCCATAGAGACAGACTGTGAGATGGACCAGTCCCCATAGAGACAGACTGTGTACCAGTCTCCATAGCGACAGACTGTGAGATGGACCAGTCCCCATAGAGACAGACTGTGAGATGGACCAGTCCCCATAGAGACAGACTGTGAGATGGACCAGTCCCCATAGAGACAGACTGTGAGATGGACCAGTCCCCATAGAGACAGACTGTGAGATGGACCAGTCCCCATAGCGACAGACTGTGAGATGGACCAGTCCTCATAGAGACAGACTGTGAGATGGACCAGTCCCCATAGAGACAGACTGTGAGATGGACCAGTCCCCATAGCGACAGACTGTGAGATGGACCAGTCCCCATAGAGACAGACTGTGAGATGGACCAGTCCCCATAGAGACAGACTGTGAGATGGACCAGTCCCCATAGAGACAGACTGTGAGATGGACCAGTCCCCATAGAGACAGACTGTGAGATGAACCAGTCCCCATAGAGACAGACTGTGAGATGGACCAGTCCCCATAGAGACAGACTGTGAGATGGACCAGTCCCCATAGAGACAGACTGTGAGATGTACCAGTCCCCATAGAGACAGACTGTGAGATGTACCAGTCCCCATAGAGACAGACTGTGAGATGGACCAGTCCTCATAGAGACAGACTGTGTACCAGTCCCCATAGAGACAGACTGTGAGATGGACCAGTCCCCATAGAGACAGACTGTGAGATGGACCAGTCCCCATAGAGACAGACTGTGAGATGGACCAGTCCCCATAGAGACAGACTGTGAGATGGACCAGTCCCCATAGAGACAGACTGTGAGATGGACCAGTCCCTATAGAGACAGACTGTGAGATGGACCAGTCCCCGTAGAGACAGACTGTGTACCAGTCCCCATAGAGACAGACTGTGAGATGGACCAGTCCCCATAGAGACAGACTGTGAGATGGACCAGTCCCCATAGAGACAGACTGTGAGATGGACCAGTCCCCATAGAGACAGACTGTGAGATGGACCAGTCCCCATAGAGACAGACTGTGAGATGGACCAGTCCCCATAGAGACAGACTGTGAGATGGACCAGTCCCCATAGAGACAGACTGTGAGATGGACCAGTCCCCATAGAGACAGACTGTGAGATGGACCAGTCCCCATAGAGACAGACTGTGAGATGGACCAGTCCCCATAGAGACAGACTGTGAGATGGACCAGTCCCCATAGAGACAGACTGTGAGATGGACCAGTCCCCATAGCGACAGACTGTGAGATGGACCAGTCCCCATAGAGACAGACTGTGAGATGGACCAGTCCCCATAGCGACAGACTGTGAGATGGACCAGTCCCCATAGAGACAGACTGTGAGATGGACCAGTCCCCATAGCGACAGACTGTGAGATGGACCAGTCCCCATAGAGACAGACTGTGAGATGGACCAGTCCTCATAGAGACAGACTGTGAGATGGACCAGTCCCCATAGAGACAGACTGTGAGATGGACCAGTCCCCATAGAGACAGACTGTGAGATGGACCAGTCCCCATAGAGACAGACTGTGAGATGGACCAGTCCCCATAGAGACAGACTGTGAGATGGACCAGTCCCCATAGAGACAGACTGTGAGATGGACCAGTCCCCATAGAGACAGACTGTGAGATGGACCAGTCCCCATAGAGACAGACTGTGAGATGGACCAGTCCCCATAGAGACAGACTGTGAGATGGACCAGTCCCCATAGAGACAGACTGTGAGATGGACCAGTCCTCATAGAGACAGACTGTGTGGACCAGTCCCCATAGAGACAGACTGTGAGATGGACCAGTCCCCATAGAGACAGACTGTGAGATGGACCAGTCCCCATAGAGACAGACTGTGAGATGGACCAGTCCCCATAGAGACAGACTGTGAGATGGACCAGTCCCCATAGAGACAGACTGTGAGATGGACCAGTCCCCATAGAGACAGACTGTGAGATGGACCAGTCCCCATAGAGACAGACTGTGAGATGGACCAGTCCCCATAGAGACAGACTGTGAGATGGACCAGTCCTCCATAGAGACAGACTGTGTACCAGTCCCCATAGAGACAGACTGTGAGATGGACCAGTCCCCATAGAGACAGACTGTGAGATGGACCAGTCCCCATAGAGACAGACTGTGAGATGGACCAGTCCCCATAGAGACAGACTGTGAGATGGACCAGTCCCCATAGAGACAGACTGTGAGATGGACCAGTCCCCATAGAGACAGACTGTGAGATGGACCAGTCCCCATAGAGACAGACTGTGAGATGGACCAGTCCCCATAGAGACAGACTGTGAGATGGACCAGTCCCCATAGAGACAGACTGTGAGATGGACCAGTCCCCATAGAGACAGACTGTGAGATGGACCAGTCCCCATAGAGACAGACTGTGAGATGGACCAGTCCCCATAGAGACAGACTGTGAGATGGACCAGTCCTCATAGAGACAGACTGTAGTACCAGTCCCCATAGAGACAGACTGTGAGATGGACCAGTCCCCATAGAGACAGACTGTGAGATGGACCAGTCCCCATAGAGACAGACTGTGAGATGGACCAGTCCCCATAGAGACAGACTGTGAGATGGACCAGTCCCCATAGAGACAGACTGTGAGATGGACCAGTCCTCATAGAGACAGACTGTGAATGACCAGTCCCCATAGAGACAGACTGTGAGATGAACCAGTCCCCATAGAGACAGACTGTGAGATGGACCAGTCCCCGTAGAGACAGACTGTGTACCAGTCCCCATAGAGACAGACTGTAGAGATGGACCAGTCCCCATAGAGACAGACTGTGTACCAGTCTCCATAGCGACAGACTGTGAGATGGACCAGTCCCCATAGAGACAGACTGTGAGATGGACCAGTCCCCATAGAGACAGACTGTGAGATGGACCAGTCCCCCATAGAGACAGACTGTGAGATGGACCAGTCCTCATAGAGACAGACTGTGAGATGGACCAGTCCCATAGAGACAGACTGTGAGATGGACCAGTCCCCATAGAGACAGACTGTGAGATGGACCAGTCCCCATAGCGACAGACTGAGAGATGGACCAGTCCCCATAGAGACAGACTGTGAGATGGACCAGTCCCCATAGAGACAGACTGTGAATGGACCAGTCCCCATAGCTGACAGAACTGTGAGATGGACCTCAGTCCCCATAGACAGACTGTGAATGGACCAGTCCCCTGTAGAGACAGACCCCATAAGAGACAGGCTGAGATGGACCAGTCCCCATAGAGACAGACAGACTTTGTGAGATGGACCAGTCCCCATAGAGACAGACTGTGAGATGAACCAGTCCCCATAGAGACAGACTGTGAGATGGACCAGTCCCCATAGAGACAGACTGTGAGATGGACCAGTCCCCATAGAGACAGACTGTGAGATGTACCAGTCCCATAGAGACAGACTGTGAGATGTACCAGCCTCATAGAGACAGACTGTAGAGATGGACCAGTCCTCATAGAGACAGACATGTGCCAGTCCCCATAGAGACAGACTGTGAGATGGACCAGTCCCCATAGAGACAGACTGTGAGATGGACCAGTCCCCATAGAGACAGACTGTGAGATGGACCAGTCCTCATAGAGACAGACTGTGAGATGGACCAGTCCCCATAGAGACAGATCAGAGATGGACCAGTCCCTATAGAGACAGACTGTGAGAGCTGGACCAGTCCCCGTAGAGACAGACTGTACCAGTCCTATAGAGACAGACTGTGAGATGGACCAGTCCCCAGAGACAGGACTGTGAGATTGGTCTCAGTCCGCATAGCGACAGACTGTGAGATGGACTAGTCCCCCATAGAGACAGACTGCAGATGGACCAGTCCCCATAGCGACAGACTGTGAGATGGACTAGTCCCATAGAGACAGACTGTGAGATGGACCCGTCCCCATAGAGACAGACTGTGAGATGGACCAGTCCCCATAGAGACAGATCAGAGATGGACCTCAGTCCCCATAGAGACAGATCAGAGATGGACCAGTCCCCATAGAGACAGACTGTGAGATGGACCAGTCCCCATAGAGACAGACTGTGAGATGGACCAGTCCCCATAGAGACAGACTGTGAGATGGACCAGTCCCCATAGAGACAGACTGTGAGATGGACCAGTCCCCATAGAGACAGACTGTGAGATGGACCAGTCCCCATAGAGACAGACTGTGAGATGGACCAGTCCCCATAGAGACAGACTGTGTACCAGTCCCCATAGAGACAGACTGTGAGATGGACCAGTCCCCATAGCGACAGACTGTGAGATGGACCAGTCCCCATAGAGACAGACTGTGAGATGGACCAGTCCCCATAGCGACAGACTGTGAGATGGACCAGTCCCCATAGAGACAGACTGTGAGATGGACCAGTCCCCATAGCGACAGACTGTGAGATGGACCAGTCTCCATAGCGACAGACTGTGAGATGGACCAGTCTCCATAGCACGACTGTGAGATGGACCAGTCCCCATAGAGACAGACTGTGAGATGGACCAGTCCCCATAGAGACAGACTGTGAGATGGACCAGTCCCCATAGAGACAGACTGTGAGATGGACCAGTCCCCATAGCGACAGACTGTGAGATGGACCAGTCCCCATAGAGACAGACTGTGAGATGGACCAGTCCCCATAGAGACAGACTGTGAGATGGACCAGTCCCCATAGAGACAGACTGTAGAGATGGACCAGTCCCCATAGAGACAGACTGTGAGATGGACCAGTCCCCATAGAGACAGACTGTAGAGATGGACCAGTCCCCATAGAGACAGACTACTCAGTGAAAGTTTTGACCTGTTGTGTTGATGTGTCATAGTAAACTTTTCTTTAGTCCTTTGGTTCCACACAACACCATTGGCATACTAATATGTTTCTCCTTTGTTTCACACTAGTTGGTGTCTGTAAGCGTGAGGTCTCTCCTCTACGCCCCATCCTGTGGATCAATGGCCGACACACTGGGGGCTCTTCAGTCACGAGTGCCTCCCATGACCATAGCCATCACTGTAAATTACAGCCTGACTGAGTACGATTCCCAATGGCACCCGATTCCCTATATAGTACACTACTTGACCATAGCCCTATTCACTTTAATATAGTGTACCACGGGGATCTGGCTCAAAATCAGTGGAATGTAGGGGAATAGGGAACGATTTTGGGAAGCAGGTCCTCAGCTCTGGGAAAGACCTAATCCCATTATCCTCATTAGTTCCATGGCTGCCATGACGACGGGCTACAGATCACTGTGCTCTAAGGGAGGTTTCTGGGTCTGTCAGTGGAACTGCTCTGGTGGCATGTCTTGTGGGGTATGGGATGGGTGTCTGAGCTGTGTGCCAGTAGTTTAAACAGACAGCTCCTGGTGGCATGGGTCTTGTGGGGTATGGATGGTGTCTGAGCTGTGTGCCAGTAGTTTAAACAGATAGCTCTGGTGGCATGTCTTGTGGGTATGGATGGGTGTCTGAGCTGTGTGCCAGTAGTTTAAACAGACAGCTCTGGTGGCATGTCTTGTGGGGTATGGATGGTGTCTGAGCTGTGTGCCAGTAGTTTAAACAGATAGCTCTGGTGGCATGTCTTGTGGGGTATGGATGGGTGTCTGAGCTGAAATAGTAGTTTAAACAGACAGCTCTGGTGGCATGTCTTGTGGGGTATGGATGGGTGTCTGAGCTGTGTGCTAGTAGTTTAAACAGACCTCTGGTGGTATGTCTTGTGGGTATGGATGGTGTCTGAGCTGTGTGATAGTAGTTTAAACAGACCTCTGGTGACATGTCTTGTGGGGTATGGATGGGTGTCTGAGCTGTGTGATAGTAGTTTAAACAGACCTCTGGTGGCATGTCTTGTGGGTTATTCATAGGTGTCTGAGCTGTGTGCCAGTAGTTTAAACAGACCTCTGGTGGTATGTCTTGTGGGGTATGGATGGGTGTCTGAGCCAAAGTTAGTATTTAAACAGACAGCTCTTGGTGGCATGTCTTGTGGGGTATGGATGGGTGTCTGTGCTGTGTGCCAGTAGTTTAAACAGACCTCTGGTGGCATGTCTTGTGGGGTATGGATGGGTGTCTGAGCTGTGTGTTAGTAGTTTAAACAGACCTCTGGTGGCATGTCTTGTGGGGTATGGATGGGTGTCTGAGCTGTGTGTTAGTAGTTTAAACAGACCTCTGGTGGCATGCCTTGTAGGGCATGTATGGGTGTCTGAGCTGTGTGTTAGTAGTTTAAACAGACCTCTGGTGGCATGTCTTGTGGGGTATGGATGGGTGTCTGAGCTGTGTGCTAGTAGTTTAAACAGACCTCTGGTGGCATGTCTTGTGGGGTATGGATGGGTGTCTGAGCTGTGTGCTAGTAGTTTAAACAGATAGCTCTGGTGGCATGTCTTGTGGGGTATGGATGGGTGTCTGAGCTGTGTGTTAGTAGTTTAAACAGACCTCTGGTGGCATGTCTTGTGGGGTATGGATGGGTGTCTGAGCTGTGTGCCAGTAGTTTAAACAGACCTCTGGTGGTATGTCTTGTGGGGTATGGATGGGTGTCTGAGCTGTGTGCCAGTAGTTTAAACAGACCTCTGGTGGCATGTCTTGTGGGGTATGGATGGGTGTCTGAGCTGTGTGCCAGTAGTTTAAACAGACCTCTGGTGGCATGTCTTGTGGGGTATGGATGGGTGTCTGTTAGTAGTTTAAACAGACCTCTGGTGGCATGTCTTGTGGGGTATGGATGGGTGTCTGTTAGTAGTTTAAACAGACCTCTGGTGGCATGTCTTGTGGGGTATGGATGGGTGTCTGAGCTGTGTGTTAGTAGTTTAAACAGACCTCTGGTGACATGTCTTGTGGGGTATGGATGGGTGTCTGTTAGTAGTTTAAACAGACCTCTGGTGGCATGTCTTGTGGGGTATGGATGGGTGTCTGAGCTGTGTGTTAGTAGTTTAAACAGACCTCTGGTGGCATGTCTTGTGGGGTATGGATGGGTGTCTGAGCTGTGTGTTAGTAGTTTAAACAGACCTCTGGTGGCATGTCTTGTGGGGTATGGATGGGTGTCTGAGCTGTGTGCTAGTAGTTTAAACAGACCTCTGGTGGCATGTCTTGTGGGGTATGGATGGGTGTCTGAGCTGTGTGCCAGTAGTTTAAACAGACAGCTCTGGCTGCATGTCTTGTAGGGTATAGATGGGTGTCTGAGCTGTGTGCCAGTAGTTTAAACAGATAGCTCTGGCTGCATGTCTTGTAGGGTATAGATGGGTGTCTGAGCTGTGTGCTAGTAGTTTAAACAGACAGCTCTGGCTGCATGTCTTGTAGGGTATAGATGGGTGTCTGAGCTGTGTGCCAGTAGTTTAAACAGACCTCTGGTGACATGTCTTGTGGGGTATAGATGGGTGTCTGAGCTGTGTGCCAGTAGTTTAAACAGACCTCTGGTGACATGTCTTGTGGGGTATGGATGGGTGTCTGAGCTGTGTGCTAGTAGTTTAAACAGACCTCTGGTGGCATGTCTTGTGGGGTATGGATGGGTGTCTGAGATGTGTGCTAGTAGTTTAAACAGACCTCTGGTGGCATGTCTTGTGGGGTATGGATGGGTGTCTGAGCTGTGTGATAGTAGTTTAAACAGACCTCTGGTGACATGTCTTGTGGGGTATGGATGGGTGTCTGAGATGTGTGCTAGTAGTTTAAACAGACCTCTGGTGGCATGTCTTGTGGGGTATGGATGGGTGTCTGTGCTGTGTGCTAGTAGTTTAAACAGACCTCTGGTGGCATGTCTTGTGGGGTATGGATGGGTGTCTGAGCTGTGTGTTAGTAGTTTAAACAGACCTCTGGTGGCATGTCTTGTGGGGTATGGATGGGTGTCTGAGCTGTGTGCTAGTAGTTTAAACAGACCTCTGGTGGCATGTCTTGTGGGGTATGGATGGGTGTCTGAGCTGTGTGTTAGTAGTTTAAACAGACAGCTCTGGTGGCATGTCTTGTGGGGTATGGATGGGTGTCTGAGCTGTGTGTTAGTAGTTTAAACAGACCTCTGGTGGTATGTCTTGTGGGGTATGGATGGGTGTCTGAGCTGTGTGCCAGTAGTTTAAACAGACCTCTGGTGGTATGTCTTGTGGGGTATGGATGGGTGTCTGAGCTGTGTGCCAGTAGTTTAAACAGACCTCTGGTGGCATGTCTTGTGGGGTATGGATGGGTGTCTGAGCTGTGTGCCAGTAGTTTAAACAGACCTCTGGTGGTATGTCTTGTGGGGTATGGATGGGTGTCTGAGCTGTGTGCCAGTAGTTTAAACAGACCTCTGGTGGTATGTCTTGTGGGGTATGGATGGGTGTCTGAGCTGTGTGCCAGTAGTTTAAACAGACCTCTGGTGGTATGTCTTGTGGGGTATGGATGGGTGTCTGAGCTGTGTGCTAGTAGTTTAAACAGACCTCTGGTGGCATGTCTTGTGGGGTATGGATGGGTGTCTGAGCTGTGTGCCAGTAGTTTAAACAGACCTCTGGTGGCATGTCTTGTGGGGTATGGATGGGTGTCTGAGCTGTGTGATAGTAGTTTCAACAGACCTCTGGTGGCATGTCTTGTGGGGTATGGATGGGTGTCTGAGCTGTGTGCTAGTAGTTTCAACAGACCTCTGGTGACATGTCTTGTGGGGTATGGATGGGTGTCTGAGCTGTGTGTTAGTAGTTTAGACAGACCTCTGGTGACATGTCTTGTGGGGTATGGATGGGTGTCTGAGCTGTGTGTTAGTAGTTTAAACAGACCTCTGGTGGTATGTCTTGTGGGGTATGGATGTGTCTGAGCTGTGTGATAGTAGTTTAAACAGACCTCTGGTGGCATGTCTTGTGGGGTATGGATGTGTCTGAGCTGTGTGATAGTAGTTTAAACAGACCTCTGGTGGTATGTCTTGTGGGGGTATGGATGGGTGTCTGAGCTGTGTGATAGTGGTTTAAACAGACCTCTGGTGGTATGTCTTGTGGGGTATGGATGGGTGTCTGAGCTGTGTGTTAGTAGTTTAAACAGACCTCTGGTGGCATGTCTTGTGGGGTATGGATGGGTGTCTGAGCTGTGTGTTAGTAGTTTAAACAGACCTCTGGTGGTATGTCTTGTGGGGTATGGACGGGTGTCTGAGCTGTGTGATAGTAGTTTAAACAGACCTCTGGTGACATGTCTTGTGGGGTATGTATGGGTGTCTGAGCTGTGTGATAGTAGTTTAAACAGACCTCTGGTGGCATGTCTTGTGGGGTATGGATGGGTGTCTGAGCTGTGTGTTAGTAGTTTAAACAGACCTCTGGTGGTATGTCTTGTGGGGTATGGACGGGTGTCTGAGCTGTGTGCTAGTAGTTTAAAAACAGACACCTCGGTACATTCAGCTTGTCAACACTTCTTACAAAAACAAGTAGTGAAGAAGTCAATCTACTTTGATCCAGGAGAGATTGACATGTCCTGTATATTATTAATGTTAGCTCTCTGTGTACATCCAAGGACCAGCCGTGCTGCTCTGTTCTGAGCCAACTGTAATTCTCCTAAATCCCTCATTACAAGATTTAGTTGAGGTTTAGGTTTCAGTGAAGGACTTGTCTCAAATACAATGCTTTATTTTAATTTAATTTATTTCTTACCACCCATTGTGAAACTGACTGCAGCTCTTTGTTAAGTGTTGCAGTGATTTCACTCGCTGTAGTAGCTGACGTGTACAGTGTTGAGTCATCCGTATACATAGATACACTACTCTAAGCTAGTGGCATGTCATTAGTAAAAATTGAAAAAAAGTAAGGGGTCTAGACAGCTGCCCTGGGGAATGCCTGATTCTACCTGGATTATGTTGGAGTGGCTTCCATTCTAGAACACCCATCTGTGTTCTGTTAGACAAGTAACCCTTTATCCACATTATAGCAGGGGGTGTAAATCCATAACACATATGTTTTTCCAGCAGCAGACTATGATCGATAATGTCAAAAGCCGAAAGTCTAACAAAACAACCCCCACAATATTTTCTTATAAATTACTCTCAGTCATTTGTGCTAGTGCATGTTGAATGTCCTTCCCTATAAGCATGCTGAAAGTCGTCAAATAGTTTACTGTAAAATATAATTGTATCTGGTAAAAGCACCATTTTTTTTTTTCCCCGCAAAAGATTACTAAGGGTTGGTAACAGGCTGATTGGTCGGCTATTTGAGCAGTAAAATGGGCTTTACTATTCTTGAGTAGCGGAATTACTTTTTGCTTCCCTCCAGGCCTGAGGGCAACACACTTTCTAATAGGCTTAGATTGAAGATATGGTAAATAGGAGTGGCAATATCGTCCGCTATAATTCTCAGTAATTTTCCATCCAAGTTGTCAGACCGAGGTGACTTCTCAATGTTAATAGACAGCAATAATTGTTTCACCTCTTTCACACTCACTTTCATAATTCAAAATTACAATGCTTTAATAATTTGGTCAGTTATACTTGGATGTGTGATGTGGAGAGGGGGTCTGTAAGAGGGTGGCAGGTAGACTAGCGGTTAGAGTGTAGAGGTGGCAGGTAGACTAGCGGTTAGAGTGTAGGGACAGCAGGTAGACTAGCGGTTAGAGTGTAGAGGTGGCAGGCAGACTACGGTTAGGAGTGCAGAGGGCAGGTAGACTAGCGGTTAGAGTGTAGGGACAGCAGGTAGACTAGCGGCTAGAGTGTAGAGGTGGCAGGTAGACTAGCGGTTAGAGTGTAGTGAGGCAGGTAGACTAGCGGTTAGGAGTGTAGAGGACAGCAGGTAGACGGCAGGTAGCTAGTGGTTAGAGTGTAGAGGTGGCAGGTAGACTAGTGGTTAGAGTGTGGGGGCAGGTAGACTAGTGGTTAGAGTGTAGAGGTGGCAGGCAGACTAGCGGTTGAGCATAGAGGTGACTAGAGGAGGGTGGCAGGTAGACTAGCGGTTAGAGTGTAGGGACAGCAGGTAGACTAGCGGTTAGAGTGTAGAGGTGGCAGGTAGACTAGTGGTTAGAGTGTGAGGTGGCAGGGTGGACTAGCGGTTAGAGTGTAGAGGACAGCAGGGTAGCCTGCGGTTAGATGTAGAGGTGGCAGGGTAGACTAGCGGTTAGAGTGTAGAGGAGGCAGGTAGACTAGCGGTTAGAGTGTAGAGGTGGTAGGTAGACTAGCGGTTAGAGTGTAGAGGTGGCAGGTAGGCTAGTGGTTAGAGTGTAGAGGCGGCAGGTAGACTAGTGGTTAGAGTGTAGGGGGCAGGTAGACTAGTGGTTAGAGTGTAGAGGCAGGTAGACTAGCGGTTAGAGTGTAGAGGCGGCAGGTAGACTAGTGGTTAGAGGTGAGGAGGCAGGTAGACTAGCGGTTAGAGTGTAGGGACGGCAGGTAGACTAGTGGTTAGAGTGTAGAGGAGGAAGGTAGACTAGTGGTTAGAGTGTAGGGATGGCAGGTAGACTAGTGGTTAGAGTGTAGGGCGGCAGGGTAGCCTAGCGGTTAGAGTGTAGAGCGGCAGGGTAGCCTAGTGGTTAGAGGTAGAGGAGGCAGGTAGACTAGCGGTTAGAGTGTAGAGGTGGCAGGGTAGCCTAGCGGTTAGAGTGTAGAGGTAGCAGGTAGACTAGCTGCTAGAGTGTAGGGACAGCAGGTAGACTAGCTAAGCGAGGTAGAGGTGGCAGGTAGACTAGCGGTTAGAGGTAGAGGTGGCAGGTGGTGATCACGGTTAGAGTGTAGGGACAGCAGGTAAGAGACTACGGTTAGAGTGTAGAGGTGGCAGGTAGACTAGCGGTTAGAGTGTAGAGGTGGCAGGTAGACTAGCTGTTAGAGTGCAGAGGGCAGGCAGACTAGCAGGTTAGGAGCATAGAGGCGGTGCAGGTGGACTAGTGGTTAGAGTGTAGAGGAGGCAGGTAGACTAGCGGCTGTGGGAGTGTAGGACGGCAGGACTAGCGGTTAGAGTGTAGAGGAGGAAGGTAGACTAGCGGTTAGAGTGTAGGATGGCAGGTAGACTAGCGGCAGGAGTGTAGAGGCTGCAGTGTGGTAGACTATGGTTAGAGTGTAGGGGGGGCAGGTAGACTAGTGGTTAGAGTGTAGAGGTGGCAGGTAGACTAGCGGTTAGAGCATAGAGGCGGCAGGTAGACTAGTGGTTAGAGTGTAGAGGAGGCAGGTAGACTAGCGGTTAGAGTGTAGGGACGGCAGGTAGACTAGCGGTTAGAGTGTAGAGGAGGAAGGTAGACTAGCGGTTAGAGTGTAGGGATGGCAGGTAGACTAGCGGTTAGAGGGGAGGCAGGTAGACTAGCGGTTAGAGTGTAGGGACGGCAGGTAGACTAGCGGTTAGAGTGTAGAGGTGGCAGGTAGACTAGCGGTTAGAGTGTAGAGGTGGCAGGTAGACTAGCGGTTAGAGCGTGGAGGCGGCAGGTAGACTAGCGGTTAGAGTGTAGAGGCGGCAGGGTAGCCTAGTGGTTAGAGCGTTGGACTAGTAACCGAAAGGTTGCAAGATTGAATCCCCGAGCTGACAAGGTAAACATCTGTCGTTCTGCCCCTGAACAGGCAGTTAACCTGCTGTTCCTAGGCCGTCATTAAAAATAAGAATTTGTTCTTAAATGACTTGCCTGGTTAAATAAAATTAAAAATAAAAAATGTTGCCGTTTGTTGTTAATCTTGCCGATGAAAAAAATCATGAAAGTAGTTGGCAATATCAGTGGGATTTGTGATCAATGAAATGAGCCATCTGATTCAATGAATGATGGAGCTGAGTTTGCCTTTTTGCCTAAAATGCCATTTAAAGTGCTCCAAAGCTTTTTACTATCATTCTTTATATCATGTATCTTTGTTTTATAGTGTAGTTTCTTCTTTTTGTTCAGTTTAGTCACATTATTTCTCAATTGGCAGTATGTCTGCAAATCGGTTGTGTAGCCAGATTATTTTGCCATTTCTTTTGCCTCACAACAACATAACTCCCTCTACACTGTCTTGGACAGAGATTGAGCTGGGGTTCAGCTGGGTTGGGGCCAGTAGCTTTCAGCAGTATTTGTTTATGGCAACTGCTGTCTCGAGGCACCTAGCCAAAACATCACAGAGTCACACTGAGCAGCAGCAGCAGCACTATTGTCCCCAGATACTTCCCTAAACCCATCTGTCTGTCTGCCTGATGACAAGCCACACACTCTAACAGACCCTCTCTTTCCACTAACAGACCCCCCCCCCCTTTCCACTAACAGACCCCCTCTCCATCAACAGACCCTCTCTTTCCATTAACAGACCCCCCTCTCCTCTAGCAGACCCCCTCTCCTCTAACAGACCCCCTCTCCTCTAGCAGACCCCCTCTAACAGACCCCCTCTCCTCTAGCAGACCCCCTCTCCTCTAACAGACCCCCTCTAACAGACCCCTCTCCTCTAACAGACCCCCTCTAACAGACCCCTCTCCTCTAACAGACCCCCTCTCCTCTAGCAGACCCCCTCTCCTCTAACAGACCCCCTCTAACAGACCCCTCTCCTCTAACAGACCCCCTCTCCTCTAACAGACCCCCTCTCCTCTAACAGACCCCCTCTCCTCTAGCAGACCCCCTCTCCTCTAACAGACCCCTCTAACAGACCCCTCTCCTCTAACAGACCCCCCTTGCCTGAGTTTAGAAGACTGTTCACAGCAGGAACGGATGTGGCCTGAGTTTAGAAGACTCTGTTCGGTTTTAACGGTCAGGGCTTTTCTCCCTAATGGTATTAATGGTCAGGGCTTTTCTCCCTAATGGTTTTAATGGTCAGGGCTTTTCTCCCAAATGGTTTTAATGGTCAGGGCTTTTCTCCCTAATGGTTTTAACGGTCAGAGCTTTTCTCCATAATGGTTTTAACGGTTAGGGCTTTTCTCCCTAATGGTTTTAATACTATCCAGATTGGAACGGCTGTAATTAGATTTAATTACATAGACCTCAGTTGTAAAGCGGTCTAAATAAAACCACATTTGTAAATTGGAGTCACCTGACATATAATTATGGGATAGATATGACTATGGAGTTTAGCGGAACTAGAAACGTCTCATCTTCTGATATAAAACAACCACATTTCACTTTCATTCAACCACAGGAATGAAAGAGAAATGTCCAACAACAATGTTGTGTACAAGGTTATATCGATCATCGCGCTATCGGCTTCCCCTGACATGCTACACAGCGCCAGGTGAAACACTAGATCAATTCACTTCAAACAACTCCACGTTGTTGATGTGCAGAGAAGAAACAGGCATTATGGTGGGACAGTATACTATACACAGTGTCATGATTGATGAGGTCATGATTGATGAGGTCATGTCAGGAGAAACACTACATGAGGTTGGTAAAAAACAAACCAGTACTGCACTATATAGAGATTAGGGTGCCATTTGATATAGAGATTAGGGTGCCATTTAATATAGGGATTAGGGTGCCATTTGATATAGAGATTAGGGTGCCATTTAATATAGGGATTAGGGTGCCATTTAATATAGGGATTAGGGTGCCATTTGATATAGGGAGTAGGGTGCCATTTGATATAGGGATTAGGGTGCCATTTAATATAGCATTTGATATAGGGATTAGGGTGCCATTTGATATAGGGATTAGGGTGCCATTTAATATAGAGATTAGGGTGCCATTTAATATAGGGATTAGGGTGCCATTTAATATAGAGATTAGGGTGCCATTTAATATAGGGATTAGGGTGGCATTTGATATAGGGAGTAGGGTGCCATTTAATATAGAGATTAGGGTGCCATTTAATATAGGGATTAGGGTGCCATTTAATATAGCATTTGATATAGGGATTAGGGTGCCATTTGATATAGGGATTAGGGTGCCATTTAATATAGAGATTAGGGTGCCATTTAATATAGGGATTAGGGTTCCATTTAATATAGAGATTAGGGTGCCATTTAATATAGGGATTAGAGTGCCATTAGGTCCTTGGGATTAGACTCAGTACAGTACAGCCCTGGGGGAGTAGACCAGGCAGCCCTGGCAAGTAGACCAGTACAGCTCCTGGCAAGGTAGACCAGTACAGCCCTGGGGAGTAGACCAGTACAGCCCTGGGGAGTAGACCAGTACAGTACAGCCCTGGGGAGTAGACCAGTACAGCCCTGGGGAGTAGACCAGTACAGTACAACCCTGGGGAGTAGACCAGTACAGTCCAGGGGAGTAGACCAGTACAACCCTGGGGAGTAGACCAGTACAGCCCTGGGGAGTAGACCAGTACAGCCCTGGGGAGTAGACCAGTACAGCCCTGGGGAGTAGACCAGTACAACCCTGGGGAGTAGACCAGTACAGCCCTGGGGAGTAGACCAGTACAGTACAGCCCTGGGGAGTAGACCAGTACAGCCCTGGGGAGTAGACCAGTACAGCCATGGGGAGTAGACCAGTACAGCCCTGGGGAGTAGACCAGTACAGCCCTGGGGAGTAGACCAGTACAGCCCTGGGGAGTAGACCAGTACAGTACAGCCCTGGGGAGTAGACCAGTACAGCCCTGGGGAGTAGACCAGTACAGTCTGGGCATATAATTCAAACCTTCTAGAAATCATAAATCACCCCGGGTAGGTTTGGCACTATACCGTCATTTGTACATGGCTACAGAAGTCTATAGCCTGGGTCTCCTGATTTCATCCCAAGTTATAAGGCGTTTCATCAACTTCACTGTGGAAATGGTGATGTGTTGATGCTTCAGTGTTCTGCCGTATTACTGGTTTCACATACGTCTCCAGCGATCAGAAGGTAAACTAGATCTAAAACAAATGTCATTGATATTTACAATCCCCTGAACCAAACAGTTTACTAATTTACTTAGCTCTAATCAATAGCTCTTTTCATGAATTCTTATCAATAGCTCTTATTAATAACTCTTATCAATAGCACTAATCAATAGCTCTTATCAATAGCTCTAATCAATAGCTCTTATCAATAGCTCTAATCAATAGCTCTTATCAATAGCTCTAATCAATAGCTCTTTTCAATAGCTCTAATCAATAGCTCTTTTCATGAATTCTTATCAATAGCTCTTATTAATAACTATTATCAATACCTCTTATCAATAGCTCTAATCAATAGCTCTTATCAATAGCTCTAATCAATAGCTCTTATCAATAGCTCTAATCAATAGCTCTTATCAATAGCTCTAATCAATAGCTCTTTTCAATAGCTCTAATCAATAGCTCTTTTCATGAATTCTTATCAATAGCTCTTATTAATAACTCTTATCAATACCTCTTATCAATAGCTCTAATCAATAGCTCTAATCAATAGCTCTTATCAATAGCTCTAATCAATAGCTCTTTTCATGAATTCTTATCAATAGCTCTTATTAATACCTCTTATCAATAGCTCTTATCATGTCACGACTTCCGGCGAGGTTGGTCCCTCTCCTTGTTCGTTCGGCGTTCGGCGTCACCGGTCTTCTAGCCATCGCCGCTCCACCTTTCATTTTCCATTTGTTTTGTCTTGTTTTCCCTCACACCTGGTTTACATCTCCTCATGATTACTATGTGTATTTAGCCCTCTGTTCCCTCCATGTCTGTGTGGGGTATTGTTTATTGTCTAGGTTGGCACGCTTCCGGCTGGGTTGCGCCCGGTTTTATTTGTACCCGTTTGTGGCAGCTGGCACTTTGTACTTGGTTGTTGTACTTTGTGCCGCCTCACTTGTTCTTTGGGCATTTGTTTATGTGACGAGGTTGCGTTCTGTTCTTACTATTGCCTCAGTAAAGTGCTTCGTTGTCCGCTCCTCTCTGCTCTCCTGCGCCTGAGCTACACCCACCGCATGACATATCAATATCTCCTAGCAATATCTATTATCAATAGCTCTTATTAATAGCTCTAATCAATATCTCTTAAAAATATCTCTTATCAATATCTCTTATCAATAGCTCTAATCAATATCTCTTAAAAATATCTCTTATCAATAGCTCTGATTAATAGCTCTTATCAATAGCTCTAATCAATATCTCTTATCAATAGTTCTAATCAATATCTCTTAAAAATAGCTCTTATCAATAGCTCTAATCAATATCTCTTACAATATATATATTATCAATAGCTCTAATCAATATCTCTTAAAAATAGCTCTTATCAATATCTCTCCATATGTAAATTACAGTGCATGGAGAATCATGTTATTTCTATACAGAAAAAGAAAGTGGATGTTGTTCCACTTGGAACCGGCAGGTTCTCTAGACCTCATTCATAGTTTCATTGACCAGGGTCCATAGGGGTAGAAAGAAAGTGGATGTTGTTCCACTTGGAACCGGCAGGTTCTCTAGACCTCATTCATAGTTTCATTGACCAGGGTCCATAGGGTAGAAAGAAAGTGGATGTTGTTCCACTTGGAACCGGCAGGTTCTCTAGACCTCATTCATAGTTTCATTGACCAGGGTCCATAGGGGTAGTGCACTACTTTAGACCAGGGTCCATAGGGGTAGTGCACTACTATAGACCAGGGTCCATAGGGGTAGTGCACTACTTTAGACCAGGGTCCATAGGGGTAGTGCACTACTATAGACCAGGGCCCATAGGGGTAGTGCACTACTTTAGACCAGGGTCCATAGGGGTAGTGCACTACTTTAGACCAGGGTCCATAGGGGTAGTGCACTACTATAGACCAGGGTAGTGCACTACTATAGACCAGGGCCCATAGGGGTAGTGCACTACTATAGACCAGGGTAGTGCACTACTATAGACCAGGGCCCATAGGGTAGTGCACTACTATAGACCAGGGCCCATAGGGGTAGTGCACTACTATAGACCAGGGCCCATAGGGGTAGATGCACTACTATAGACCAGGGCCCATAGGGGTAGTGCACTACTTTAGACCAGGGCCCATAGGGGTAGTGCACTACTATAGACCAGGGCCTATAGGGGTAGTGCACTACTTTGAGACCAGGGTCCATAGGGGTAGTGCACTACTTTAGACCAGGGTAGTGCATTACTATAGACCAGGGCCCATAGGGTAGTGCACTACTTCAGACCAGGGTCCATAGGGGTAGTGCACTACTTTAGACCAGGGCCCATAGGGTAGTGCACTACTTTAGACCAGGGCCCATAGGGTAGTGCACTACTTTAGACCAGGGCCCATAGGGGTAGTGCACTACTATAGACCAGGTTCGTGCACTACTATAGACCAGGGTCCATAGGGAGAGTGCACTACTTTAGACCAGGGCCCATAGGGTGTAGTGGAGTACTGTACTAAATAGAGGGTGCCATTTGAGACTCAGCCTCAGACTAAAGCTGAGATGTGACTGAGACCAACAGGATGTTTCTGGGGTTAATTGGTGCTTAGTGCTGTGGTCTGGGATAAAGGAGAGAACGCATGCACTCTGGACAATCCTCTCTACAATTAGATGAACCCATTTAAGTCATCAAAACCAAGGCTGTGTTACTCTGGTAAAACAACAAAGTACTTGAACAAGTACTTTAGTAAGAGACTGTAGCTAGTACTTTCACTGTCAGACGATGGCAGTAGCTACGTTAGTGGGACAGTCAGAAAATCACTCATGCGTCATTGTTTTGATTATGACACAAACTTTGTCTCTGCTATGAATCAGTTATAACGGTCCTTAAATATACGGTGCGTGAGAGGGGGGGAGGGAGGAGGGAAGGTGCGTGAGAGGGGGAGGAGGGAGGAGGAAGGTGCGTGGAGAGGGAGGGAGGAAGGAGGAGGAGAGGGTGCGTGAGAGGGAGGGAGAGGAAGGAGGAGAGGAGGTGCGTGAGAGGAGAGGGAGGGAAGGTGCAGAGAGAGGGGGGGAGGGGAAGGAGGGAGGTGAGTGCGTGAGAGGGGGAGGGAGGGAGAGGAAGGTGCGTGAGGAGGGGAGTGAGGGAGAGGAAGGAAGCGTGAGAGGGGGAGGGAGGGAAGGTGCGTGAGAGGGGGAGGGAGGGAGGGAAGGTGCGTGAGAGGGGGAGGGAGAGGAGGGAAGGTGCGTGAGAGGGGGGGAAGGTGCGGAGAGGGGAAGAGGGGAGGGAGGAAGGTCGTAGAGAGGGACAGTTTTGAACTCTCAAATCAGTTGGAACCTCCTACTGGGAGAAGAGTCATGTAAACATCCACGATGGCCTTCATGAAGGTGTCTCAAATGAAATCCGATTCCTTCTTGTGTAGTGCCCTACTTTTAACCAGACTATTACAGAAGCAATTCTCAGAGTCTTAAATTAGTCAACGCGTTCAACGAGGGGTTAATTATAAGACTGAGACAGTGAACACAGCGAGAGGTTCCCAACGAGGGGTTAATTATAAGACTGAGACAGTGAACACAGCGAGAGGTTCCCAACGAGGGGTTAATTATAAGACTGAGACAGTGAACACAGCGAGAGGTTCCCAACGAGGGGTTAATTATAAGACTGGGACAGTGAACACAGAGAGAGTTCCCAGCGAGGGTTAATTATAAGACTGAGACAGTGAACACAGCGAGAGGTTCCCAACGAGGGGTTAATTATAAGACTGAGACAGTGAACACAGAGAGAGGTTCTCAACGAGGGGTTAATTATAAGACTGAGACAGTGAACACAGCGAGAGGTTCCCAACGAGGGGTTAATTATAAGACTGAGACAGTGGGGGTTAATTAGTCTAAGACTGAGACAGTGAACACAGAGAGAGTTCCCACGCGAGGGTTAATTATAAGACTGAGACAGTGAACACAGAGAGAGGTTCTCAACGAGGGGTTAATTATAAGACTGAGACAGTGAACACAGCGAGAGGTTCCCAACGAGGGGTTAATTATAAGACTGAGACAGTGAACACAGCGAGAGGTTCCCAACGAGGGGTTAATTATAAGACTGAGACAGTGGGGGTTAATTAGTCTAAGACTGAGACAGTGAACACAGAGAGAGGTTCCCAACGAGGGGTTAATTATAAGACTGAGACAGTGAACACAGAGAGAGGTTCTCAACGAGGGGTTAATTATAAGACTGAGACAGTGAACACAGAGAGAGGTTCCCAACGAGGGGTTAATTATAAGACTGAGACAGTGAACACAGCGAGAGGTTCCCAACGAGGGGTTAATTATAAGACTGAGACAGTGAACACAGCGAGAGGTTCCCAACGAGGGGTTAATTATAAGACTGAGACAGTGAACACAGAGAGAGGTTCCCAACGAGGGGTTAATTATAAGACTGAGACAGTGAACACAGAGAGAGGTTCTCAACGAGGGGTTAATTATAAGACTGAGACAGTGAACACAGAGATAGGTTCCCAACGAGGGGTTAATTATAAGACTGAGACAGTGAACACAGCGAGAGGTTCCCAACGAGGGGTTAATTATAAGACTGAGACAGTGAACACAGCGAGAGGTTCCCAACGAGGGGTTAATTATAAGACTGAGACAGTGAACACAGCGAGAGGTTCCCAACGAGGGGTTAATTATAAGACTGAGACAGTGAACACAGCGGAGAGGTTCCTGCAGACAGCCAGGGTTAATTATATTAGACTGAGACAGTGAACACAGCGAGAGGTTCCCAACGAGGGGTTAATTATAAGACTGAGACAGTGAACACAGCGAGAGGTTCTCAACGAGGGGTTAATTATAAGACTGAGACAGTGAACACAGCGAGAGGTTCTCAACGAGGGGTTAATTATAAGACTGAGACAGTGAACACAGCGAGAGGTTCTCAACGAGGGGTTAATTATAAGACTGAGACAGTGAACACAGCGAGAGGTTCTCAACGAGGGGTTAATTATAAGACTGAGACAGTGAACACAGAGAGAGGTTCCCAACGAGGGGTTAATTATAAGACTGAGACAGTGAACACAGCGAGAGGTTCTCAACGAGGGGTTAATTATAAGACTGAGACAGTGAACACAGCGAGAGGTTCCCAACGAGGGGTTAATTATAAGACTGAGACAGTGAACACAGCGAGAGGTTCCCAACGAGGGGTTAATTATAAGACTGAGACAGTGAACACCGCGGGTTTCAATCCTTTTAAAAGGTGCTGTTCAGGTGGCAGAAAGTATTATCTCAAAGGTCCCAAAAAATAAACTCTAACTGTGTCCCAGATAACACCCTATTCCCTAACTAGTGCACTACTTTTGACCAGGTCCTAGTGCTCTATATGTAGGGAATAGGGTGCCATTTGGGATGCAGCTCCTAGAGAATGTGAGAAGCTATAAGGAGATCTGTATCTGTGGGTGACAGAGTAGGGAAAGCCCCAGTGAGCCACCTCCATGGTGGGTAACAGAGTAGGGAAAGCCCCAGTGAGCAGCCTCCATGGTGGCTGACAGAGTAGGGAAAGCCCCAGTGAGCCACCTCCATGGTGGGTGACAGAGTAGGGAAAGCCCCAGTGAGCCACCTCCATGGTGGGTAACAGAGTAAGGAAAGCCCCAGTGAGCCACCTCCATGGTGGGTGACAGAGTAGGGAAAGCCCCAGTGAGCAGCCTCCATGGTGGCTGACAGAGTAGGGAAAGCCCCAGTGAGCCACCTCCATGGTGGGTGACAGAGTAGGGAAAGCCCCAGTGAGCCACCTCCATGGTGGGTAACAGAGTAGGGAAAGCCCCAGTGAGCCACCTCCATGGTGGGTGACAGAGTAGGGAAAGCCCCAGTGAGCCACCTCCATGGTGGGTGACAGAGTAGGGAAAGCCCCAGTGAGCCACCTCCATGGTGGGTAACAGAGTAAGGAAGCCCCAGTGGAGCCACCTCCATGAGTGGGTAATAAATGGGAAGCCCAGTGAGCCACCTCCTCCATGGTGGGTGACAGGTAGGAAAGCCCCAGTGGAGCCACCTCCGTGGTGGGTAACAGGTGAAAGCAGTGAGCCACCTCCATGAGTGGCTGACAGATAGGGAAGCCCCAGTGAGCAGCCTCCGTGTTGGCTGACAGAGTAGGGAAAGCCCCAGTGAGCAGCCTCGTGGTCGGGTGACAGAGTAGGAAAAGCCCCAGTGAGCAGCCTATGTTGGGTGACAGAGTAGGAAAGCCCCAGTGAGCCACCTCCATGGTGGGTAACAGATAGGAAAAGCCCCAGTGAGAAGCCTCCGTGGTGGGTAACAGAGTAGGAAAGTCTCAGTGAGCAGCTCCATGCAGGGTAACAGGAGCAGGGCAACCTCCATGGTGGGTAACAGAGTAGGGAAAGCCCCAGTGAGCCACCTCCATGGTGGGTAACAGAGTAGGGAAAGCCCCAGTGAGCAACCTCCATGGTGGGTAACAGAGTAGGGAAAGCCCCAGTGAGCCACCTCCATGGTGGGTGACAGAGTAGGGAAAGCCCCAGTGAGCCACCTCCATGGTGGGTGACAGAGTAGGGAAAGCCCCAGTGAGCAGCCTCCATGGTGGGTAACAGAGTAGGGAAAGCCCCAGTGAGCAGCCTCCATGGTGGGTAACAGAGTAGGGAAAGCCCCAGTGAGCAGCCTCCGTGGTGGCTGACAGAGTAGGGAAAGCCCCAGTGAGCAGCCTCCGTGGTGGGTGACAGAGTAGGGAAAGCCCCAGTGAGCAACCTCCATGGTGGGTAACAGAGTAGGGAAAGCCCTAGTGAGCAGCCTCCGTGGTGGGTGACAGAGTAGGGAAAGCCCCAGTGAGCAACCTCCATGGTGGGTAACAGAGTAGGGAAAGCCCCAGTGAGCAACCTCCATGGTGGGTAACAGAGTAGGGAAAGCCCCAGTGAGCCACCTCCATGGTGGGTAACAGAGTAGGGAAAGCCCCAGTGAGCAACCTCCATGGTGGGTAACAGAGTAGGGAAAGCCCCAGTGAGCCACCTCCATGGTGGGTAACAGAGTAGGGAAAGCCCCAGTGAGCAACCTCCATGGTGGGTAACAGAGTAGGGAAAGCCCCAGTGAGCCACCTCCATGGTGGGTGACAGAGTAGGGAAAGCCCCAGTGAGCCACCTCCATGGTGGGTGACCCTGACCCAACATCGCAGAGCCACAGACCAACAGACCTCACTGGTCTCCTTGGGGGATAAGGACAGCTGCACAGAGAATGTCTCTCTCTCTCTCTCTGTGTGTGTGTGTGTGTGTGTGTGTGTGTGTGTGTGTGTGTGTGTGTGTGTGTGTGTGTGTGTGTGTGTGTGTTACATCTGATTTAGCCCCACACTAATGATATGACCCTGTAACGTCACAGTTAAGAGGGTTCGTCTACGTGACTCTGCAGAGATGTAAAAGTTTGAATTAGACACTAATGTAGCCATCAAATTAAGTCTGACCATGGACTTCCAAGTTCCAGGTAGTTGATTAGTTCATGTACAGACACACGAATAAATCCTGTAGTTTTTACAGTAACTTCATGGCAGCCAGTTTACAGTAATTTTCCGTTAAACCAAAGTGTCTTTAATATTATACGGTAAATATATTGTACTTTTACAGGTAAGTTAGTGAAAACAACAGTATTTTTTATATTTTTTTATAGTGCAGTATATTCAAACCTAAGAATCAATAGAAACAAAGTCCCTGTGAATGTGTTGAGCAGATCTGCATAAACTAATAGGACTCCATTCTCTGCATTTAGAACTGGGAAAACAAAATGGCCTCATTTCAACACTATAAACAACACCAGTCTAATCTCATCCAGCCTCCATCTGCAGAAAATAGGTCTACATGAATATGGAATGGAACACCT
>NW_027038713.1:0-36347 GCF_034236695.1 Oncorhynchus nerka
TAAACCCGCTGACCAGGGTGATGGAGTAGCTGGACCAGGGTGATAAACCTGCTGACATGGGTGATGGAGTGGCTGACCAGGGTGATAAACCTGTTGACCAGGATGATGGAGTAGCTGACCAGGGTGATAAACCCACGACCAGGGTGATAAACCCACTGGACCAGGGTGATAAACCCATGGACCAGGTGATGGAGTAGCTTAATTAGGTGATAAACCCACTGACATGGGTGATGGAGAAGGACTAGGATAAACCCACTGACCAGTGATAAACCCGCTGACATGGGTGATGGAGTAGCTGACCAGGGGTGATAAACCCAATTGACATGGGTGAAGAGAAGGACTAGGGTGATAAACCCACTGACATGGGTGAAGGGAGTAGCTGACCAGGGTGACAAACCCGCTGACATGGGTGATGGAGTAGCTGAGCCAGGGTGATAAACCCCACTGACCAGGGGTATAAACCCGCTGACATGGGTGATGGAGTGATAAGCCCGCGGCCAGGGTGATAAACCCACTGACATGGGTGAAGGAGTAGCTGACCAGGGTGATAAACCCACCGATCATGGGTGAAGGAGTGGAACTACTGACCAGGGGTGATAAACCCACTGACATGGGTGATGGACCTACTGACCAGGGTGATAAAACCCGCTGACCATGGGTGATGGAACCTCCTGACCAGGGGTGATAAACCCACCACCAGGGTGATAAACCCGGTGATAAACCATGCAGGTGATAAACCCACTGAGTGAGCGGGTGATGGAGTCAGGAAGCTGACCAAGTGATAAACCCACTGACCAGGGGTGATAACCTCTGACCGGTGATAAACCCGCGGCCGGTGATGGAACCGCTGACCAGGGGTGATAAACCCGCTGACCAGGGTGATAAACCAGGTGATGGAACTGACATGGGTGATGGAAAAGCTGACCAGGGTGATAAACCCGCTGACCAGGGTGATGGAACCTCTGACCAGGTGATGGAACTACTGACCAGGGTGATAAACCCGCTGACCAAGGTGATAAACCCGCTGACCAGGGTGATGGAACCTCTGACCAGGGTGATGGAACCTCTGACCAGGGTGATAAACCTCTGACCAGGGTGATGGAACCCCGACCAGGGTGATGGAACCTCTGACCAGGGTGATAAACCCGCTGACCAGGGTGATGGAACCGCTGACCAGGGTGATGGAAAAGCTGACCAGGGTGATAAACCCACTGACCAGGGTGATGGAACAGCCGACCAGGGTGATGGAACCTCTGACCAGGGTGATGGAGTAGCTGACCAGGGTGATGGAACCGCTGACCAGGGTGATGGAACAGCTGACCAGGGTGATGGAACCAGCTGACCAGGGCTGACCAGGGTGAACCTCCGACCAGGGTGATAAACCTGCAGACCAGGGTGATAAACCCACTGACCAGGGTGATAAACCCACTGACCAGGGTGATAAACCCACTGACCAGGGTGATAAACCTGCTGACCAGGGTGATGGAACCGCTGACCAGGGTGATAAACCCACTGACCAGGGTGATAAACCCACTGACCAGGGTGATAAACCGGAGTGATGGAACTGACCAGGGTGATAAACCGCACTTGATAAACCCGCTGGACCAGGGTGATAAACCCACTGACCAGGGTGATGGAACTACTGACCAGGGCGATAAACCCATTGATGGACCAGGGCGAGTAAACCTACTGACCAGGTGATGGAATCGCTGACCAAGGTGATAAACCAGCTGACCAGGGTGATGGAACCTCTGACCAGGGTGATGGAACCTCTGACCAGGGTGATGGACCGCTGACCAGGGTGATGGAACCTCTGACCAGGGTGATAAACCCGCTGACCAGGGTGATGGAACCTCTGACCAGGGTGATAAACCCGGCCAGGGTGATGGAACCGCTGACCAGGGTGATGGAAAAGCTGACCAGGGTATAAGCCCACTGACCAGGTGATGGAACAGCCGACCGGGGTGATGGAACAGCCGACCAGGGCTGACCAGGGTAGTAACCTCTGACCTGGGTGATGGAACAGCCGACCAGGGCAATAGGAACCTCTGACCAGAGCTGAGTAGAACCTCTGACCAGGCGATAGAACCTCTGACCAGGGTGATGGAACAGCCGACCATTGTGTGATGGAACCGCTGGCTCCAGGGACATATGAGCATAACCTGCCCCCAGCATATCATGGATATTTCATAGACATAAAGGCTGTTTTCATGCACACATCTTAGGGGATGCAGAAGTCTAGGAGGGAGATGGACCAGGGGGATGGACATCTTAGGGACTGCAGAAGTCTAGGAGGGGAGTGGTCAGGGTGATGGAACAGGCTGACCAGGGACTGCAGAAGTCTAGGAGGGGAGTGGACCAGGGTGATGGAACCGCTGACCAGGACTGCAGAAGTCTAGGAGGGGAGTGGACCAGGGTGATGGAATCCTCCAGGACTGCAGACGTCTAGGGGAGGGAGTGGGTCAGGGTGATGGAACTGCTGACCAGGGACTGCAGAACTCTAGGAGGAGTGGACCAGGGTGATGGAACCGCTGACCAGGGACTGCAGCTGAAGTCTAGGAGGGGAGTGGGTCAGGGTGATGGAACCGCTGACCAGGGACTGCAGAAGTCTAGGAGGGGAATGGACCAGGGTGATGGAACTGCTGACCAGGGACTGCAGAAGTCTAGGAGGGGAATGGACCAGGGTGCTGGAACTGCTGACCAGGGACTGCAGAAGTCTAGGAGGAGTGGACCAGGGTGATGGAACAGCTGACCAGGGACTGCAGAAGTCTAGGAGGGAGTGGGTCAGGGTGATGGAACTGCTGACCAGGGGACTGCAGAAGTCTAGAGGGGAGTGGACCAGGTGATGGAACCGCTGACCAGGGACTGCAGACGTCTAGGAGGGGAGTGGGTCAGGGTGATGGAACTGCTGACCAGGACTGCAGAAGTCTAGGAGGGGAGTGGGTCAGGGTGATGGAACCGCTGACCAGGGACTGCAGAAGTTCAGGGAGGGGAATGGACCAGGGTGATGGAACCGCTGACCAGGGACTGCAGAAGTCTAGGAGGGGAGTGGACCAGGGTGCTGGAACTGCTGACCAGGGACTGCAGAAGTCCTAGGAGGGAGTGGACCAGGTGATGGAACCGCTGACCAGGGACTGCAGAAGTCTAGGAGGGGAGTGGACCAGGGTGATGGAACCGCTGACCAGGGACTGCAGAAGTCTAGGAGGGAGTGGGTCAGGATGATGGAACCGCTGACCAGGGACTGCAGAAGTCTAGGAGAGGAGGACCAGGTGATAGAACTGCTGACCAGGGACTGCAGAAGTCAGGGAGGGAGTGGACCAGGGTGATGGAACCGCTGACCAGGGACTGCAGAAGTCTAGGAGGGAGTGGACCAGGGTGATGGAACTGACCAGGGACTGCAGAAGTCTAGGAGGAGTGGACCAGGGTGCTGGAAACTGCTGACCAGGGACTGCAGAAGTCCAGGAGGGGAGGGACCAGGGTGATGGAACCGCTGACCAGGGACTGCAGAAGTCTAGGAGGGGAGGGTCAGGGTGATGGAACCGCTGACCAGGGACTGCAGAAGTCTAGGAGGGAGGACCAGGGTGATGGAACCGCTGACCAGGGACTGCAGAAGTCTAGGAGGGAGTGGACCAGGGTGATAGAACTGCTGACCAGGGACTGCAGAAGTCTAGGAGGGGGTGGGTCAGGGTGATGGAACCGCTGACCAGGGACTGCAGAAGTTCAGGAGGGAGTGGACCAGGAGGTCGCCATAAACCCAAAGTTGCTACCCGACTGGGCACAGACCATATTCTTTTCAAATGATCCTTCACCTCCAATACACAGACTAAGTTAACGATCCTTCACCACCAATACACAGAATGTTCTGGAATGGATGCTAAGCTCAGAAACATAGAAAGAAAGGAAGATTGAGAGGAGGGAGGGAGGGAGGGACGGAGGGAGTAATTTAAGCAATTCAGGCGGACAGACGGGGCTCAATAATATGACACCGATAAGAGTCATGAGTCTGAAAACATCAAGGTATGCCTACCATTTCTATTTTTAAAGCCAATGCCTTCTTGCCTTCTGCCTAACAAATCAAATAGCGGAGAGGAGGAGCTAGTGCCTGAGCTGCTGTCCCTCTACTAGATGACTGACAGTCAAACTACTGCCTAGCTGCTGTCCCTCTACTAGATGACTAACAGTCAAACTACTGCCTGAACTGCTGTCCTTCTACTAGATGACTGCTGTCCCTCTACTAGATGACTGCTGTCCCCTCTACTAGATGACTGCTGTCCTCTACTAGATGACTGCTGTCCCCTCTACTAGATGACTGCTGTCCCTCTACTAGATGACTGCTGTCCTTCTACTAGATGACTAACAGTCAAACTACTGCCTGAGCTGCTGTCCTCCTACCAGATGGCTAACAGTCAAACTACTGTCTGAGCTGCTGTCCCCTCTACTAGATGACTGCTCTCCCCACAGATGACTGCTGTCCCTCACTAGATGACTAACAGTCAAACTACTGCCTGAGCTGACTGTCCTCTCTACTAGATGACTAACAGTCAAACTACTGCCTGAGCTGCTGTCCTCTACTAGATGACTACATCCCCTCTCCTATGGCTGACTGCTGTCCCTCTACTAGATGACTGCTGTCCCTCCTACTAGATGACTGCTGTCCCCTCTACTAGATGACTGCTGCCCCTCTACTAGATGACTGCTGTCCACTCTACTAGATGATTGCTGTCCCCTCTACTAGATGGCTGCTGTCCCTCTCTACTAGATGGCTGCTGTCCCTCTACTAGATGACTGCTGTCCCCTCCTACTAGATGACTGCTGTCCCCTCCTACTAGATGACTGCTGTCCTCTACTAGATGGCTGCTCCTCTCTACTATATGGCTGCTGTCCCCTCTACTAGATGACTGCTGTCCCTCTACTAGATGACTGCTGTCCCTCTACTGGATGACTGCTGTCCCCTCTACTAGATGACTGCTGTCCCTCTACTAGATGACTGCTGCCTCTACTGATGACTGCTGTCCCTCTACTGGATGACTGCTGTCCCTCTACTAGATGACTGCTGTCCCCTACTAGATGACTGCTGTCCCTGCTTAGGGGTGGCTGCTGTCCCCTCTACTGCCTGAGCTGCTGTCCCTCTACTAGATGACTAACAGTCAAACTCCAAAAAAACAATTGATTCAGTTTTGCTGCACAACCACTTAGAAGGATACAGAGTTCACTGTTGTTTTCCCAACCACTTAGAAGGATACAGGGCTGCTCTTGTTTTCAACCACTTAGAAGGATATAGGGTGGTGTTGTTTTTTCAACCACTTAGAAGGATTCAGGTTGCTGTTGTTTTCCAACCAATTAGAAGGATTCAGGTTGCTGTTGTTTCCAACCACTTAGGAAGGATTCGGTTGCTGCTGTTTTCAACTACTTCGAAGGATTCAGGTTGCTGTTGTTTTCCAACCACTTAGAAGGGATTCAGGCTGCTGTTGTTTTCCAACCACTTAGAAGGATTCAGGTTGCAGTTGTTTTCCCAACCACTTAGAAGGATACAGGTTGCTGTTGTTTTCCAACCACTTAGAAGGATACAGGTTGCTGTTGTTTTCCAACCACTTAGAAGGATACAGGTTGCAGTTGTTTTCCAACCACTTAGAAGGATTCAGGTTGCTGCTGTTTCAAACCACCCTGAAAGCTGCTGTTGTTTTCCAACCACTTAGAAGATTCTGGGTTGCTGTTGTTTCCAACCACTTTAGAAGGGATTCAGGGTTGCTGTTGTTTTCCAACCACTTAGAAGGATTCAGGTTGCTGTTGTTTTCCAACCACTTAGAAGGATTCAGGTTGCTGTTGTTTCCAACCACTTAGGAAGGATACAGGTTGCTGTTGTTTTCAACCACTTAGAAGGATACAGGTTGCTGTTGTTTTCCAACCACTTAGAAGGGATTCAGGTTGCTGTTGTTTTCAACCACCTTAGAAGGACAGGTTGCTGTTGTTTTCCAACCATAGAAGGATACAGGTTGCTGTTGTTTCCAACCACTTAGAAGGTTGCTGTTGTTTTCCAACCACTTAGAAGGATACAGGTTGCTGTTGTTTTCCAACCACTTAGGAGGATACAGGTTGCTGTTGTTTTCCAACCACTTAGAAGGATACAGGTTGCTGTTGTTTACCAACCACTTAGAAGGATACAGGTTGCTGTTGTTTTCCAACCACTTAGAAGGATTCAGGTTGCTGTTGTTTTCCAACCACTTAGAAGGATTCAGGTTGGTTGCTGTTGTTTTCTGAATAATCACTTCTTAGTCCTATTCAACAACTGGGCTACATTCCATGTACAGTATATGCTGTGATCTCGGGGTCAAGGTTAGGGTCACGGCTAGAGGGTCATGGCTAGGTCAGGGCTGAGTCAGGATTAGGGTCAAAGGTTAGGGTCACGGCTAGGGTCAGGGCTAAGGTCACCTCTAGGGTCAGGTTGATTCAGGAGGGCTAGGGTCAGGGCTAAGGTCGGGCCAAGCAAAACAGAAATGTGAAGACGAGTAGAGTGTAGTTTTGACAGATTTTTAATATAAAACATTTTTAGCAAGTCAACCGATTACAACAGTACAACAACATACACATATCAACTGTCAATACAGTAGTGTAAAGAAAAACCAGTATGGAGTGTTCACACACATCCATCTGCACCACCTGTAAGGTCATTGGTCATTCAGGCGGAACTTGGCTTTCCTGTACCATTCAGGAGCTTCATATTGGTCTGGAAGAGAGAGAGAACATGAGTCAGCCAGGCGGGAACTTGGCTTTCCTGTACCATTCAGGAGCTTCATATTGGTCTAGAAGAGAGAGAGAACATGAGTCATTCTTGGGGAACTTGACTTTCCTGTACCATTCAGGAGCTTCCTTATTGGTCTAGAAGAAGAGAGAAAGAACATGAGTCAGTCAGGGAAATGGCACCTTATTTGTATCGGCTGGTGATGCATTGAGTCAGACATTGAACAATAACAAATCGGATACGGAAGTTACTAGTTTCTACCATAATAAGGACTGGTCTACTGGAGGACTGGTCTACTGGAGGACTGGTCTACTGGAAGGACTGGTCTGGAGGACTGGTCTACTGGAGGTTGGTCTACTGGAGGACTGGTCTACTGGAGGACTGGTCTACTGGAGGACTGGTCTACAGGAGGATCAGTCTACTGGAGGACTGGTCTACTGGAGGACTGGTCTGCTGGAGGACTGGTCTACTGGGAGGACTGGTCTGGTCTGCTGGAGGACTGGTCTACTGGAGGACTGGTCTACTGGAGGGACTGGTCTACTTGAGGGTTGGTCTACTGGAGGACTGGTCTGCTGGAGGACTGGTCTGCTGGAGGACTGGTCTACTGGAGGACTGGTCTACTTGAGGGGTTGGTCTACTGGAGGACTGGTCTACTGGAGGACTGGTCTACTGGAGGACTGGTCTACTGGAGGACTGGTCTGCTGGAGGACTGGTTTACATGAGGACTGGTTTACATGAGGACTGGTCTACAGGAGGACTGGTCTACTGCTGGAGGACTGGTCTACTGTTTACATGAGGACTGGTCTACTGGAGGACTGGTACTACATGGAGCTGGAGGACTGGTCTACAGGAGGACTGGTCTACTGGAGGAGGACTGGTCTGCTACAGGAGGACTGGTCTACTGGAGGGTCTACTGGAGGACGGGGGTCTGGTCCCTGGAGGACTGGTCTACTGGAGGACTGGTGGAGGACTGGTCTGGAGGACTGGTCTACTGGAGGACTGGTCTACTGGAGGACTGGTCTACTGGAGGACTGGTCTACTGGAGGACTGGTCTGGAGGACTGGTTTACAGGACTGGTCTACTGGAGGACTGGTTTACTGGAGGACTGTCTACTGGAGGACTGGTCTACAGGAGGACTGGTCTACTGGAGGACTGGTCTACTGGAGGACTGGTCTACAGGAGGACTGGTCTACTTGAGGACTGGTCTACTGGAGGACTGGTCTACTGGAGGACTGGTCTACTGGAGGACTGGTCTACAGGGAGGACTGGTCTACTGGAGGACTGGTCTACTGGAGGACTGGTCTACAGGAGGACTGGTCTACTGGAGGACTGGTCTACAGAGGACTGGTCTACTGGAGGACTGGTCTACTGGAGGACTGGTCTACTGAGGACTGGTCTACTGGAGGACTGGTTGGAGGACTGGTTTACATGAGGACTGGTCTACTGGAGGACTGGTCTACTGGAGGACTGGTCTACTGGAGGACTGGTCTACTTGAGGGTTGGTCTACTGGAGGACTGGTCTACTGGAGGACTGGTCTACTGGATGCTGGGGTTGGTCTACTGGAGGACTGGGTACTGGACTGGTCTACTGGAGGACTGGTCTACTGGAGGACTGGTCTACTGGTCTACTGGAGGACTGGTCTACTGGAGGACTGGTCTACTGGAGGACTGGTCTACTGGAGGACTGGTCTACAGGAGGACTGGTCTACTGGAGGACTGGTCTACTGGAGGACTGGTCTACAGGAGGACTGGTCTACTGGAGGGTTGGTCTACTGGAGGACTGGTCTACAGGAATGGTCTACTGGAGGACTGGTCTACAGGGAGGACTGGTCTACTAGGCAATCACATATAGGACTGGTCTACTGCCCTGTGTCTAAAGAGGATATGGATGTCAACAATCACAAATAGCACCTGGTCTAATGTTAACCAAATGGAATAGGGTTCTATAGGGTCCTGGTCTAAAGTAGTGCACTATATAGGGAATAGGGTTCTATAGGGCCCTGGTCTAAAGTAGTGCACTATATAGGGAATAGGGTTCTATAGGGCCCTGCAGTGTTAGGTTCTATAGGGCCCTGCACTATGTGGGAATAGGGTTGAAGGGTTAACACTCACAAAGACGGTGGGTTTGGGTCTGTGTCTCTGAGGGTTCTGTCTAAAGTAGTCACTCTATGGTTCTGAATAGGTTTTTGGGTCTGCTGAAGGCCAGCCTAGTCCCAGGAATAGGGATCCAGGAAGGGCCCTGGTCTTTCTGGACCTCATACTGAGCAGAACCTGCTTCTATATCACAAAGATAACTCCTAGACTCACAACTGAGCAGAACCTGGTCTGTCTGAGGGGTCAGTCTTTCTGGACCTCATACTGAGGTTTTTGGAACCTGCTTCATCACAGATCCCAGAGGACAGAGGTTCAGGAGGGGTGCAGTCTTTCTGGACCTCATACTGAGTGAACCTGCTTCATCACAGATAACTCCGGAGGGGTCAGTCTTTCTGGACCTCATACTGAGCAGAACCTGCTCAGATAATCCAGAGAGGACAGAGGACGGAGGGGTCAGTCTTTCTGGACCTCATACTGAGCAGAACCTGCTTCATCACAGAGAGAGGACAGAGGACGGAGGGGTCAGTCTTTCTGGACCTCATACTGAGCAGAACCTGCTTCATCACAGATAACTCCTAGAGAGGACAGAGGACGGAGGGGTCAGTCTTTCTGGACCTCATACTGAGCAGAACCTGCTTCATCTCAGATAACTCCTAGAGAGGACAGAGGGAGGAGGGGTTGGTCTTTCTGGACCTCATACTGAGCAGAACCTGCTTCATCACAGAGAGAGGACAGAGGGAGGAGGGGTTGGTCTTTCTGGACCTCATACTGAGCAGAACCTGCTTCATCACAGAGAGAGGACAGAGGGAGGAGGGGTCAGTCTTTCTGGACCTCATACTGAACAGAACCTGCTTCATCACAGATAACTCCTAGAGAGGACAGAGGGAGGAGGGGTCAGTCTTTCTGGACCTCATACTGAGCAGAACCTGCTTCATCACAGATAACTCCTAGAGAGGACAGAGGGGAGGGGTCAGTCTTTCTGGACCTCATACTGAGCAGAACCTGCTTCATCACAGAGAGAGGACAGAGGACGGAGGGGTCAGTCTTTCTGGACCTCATACTGAGCAGAACCTGCTTCATCACAGAGAGAGGACAGAGGACGGAGGGGTCAGTCTTTCTGGACCTCATACTGAGCAGAACCTGCTTCATCTCAGATAACTCCTAGAGAGGACAGAGGACGGAGGGGTCAGTCTTTCTGGACCTCATACTGAGCAGAACCTGCTTCATCACAGAGAGAGGACAGAGGGAGGAGGGGTTGGTCTTTCTGGACCTCATACTGAGCAGAACCTGCTTCATCACAGAGAGGACAGAGGACGGAGGGGTCAGTCTTTCTGGACCTCATACTGAGCAGAACCTGCTTCATCACAGAGAGAGGACAG
This sequence comes from Oncorhynchus nerka, assembly GCF_034236695.1. Classification (NCBI taxonomy): domain Eukaryota; kingdom Metazoa; phylum Chordata; class Actinopteri; order Salmoniformes; family Salmonidae; genus Oncorhynchus; species Oncorhynchus nerka. The sequence continues at coordinate 10,213 of NW_027038713.1, forward strand.
AGGACGGAGGGGTCAGTCTTTCTGGACCTCATACTGAGCAGAACCTGCTTCATCTCAGATAACTCCTAGAGAGGACAGAGGAGGAGGGGTTGGTCTTTCTGGACCTCATACTGAGCAGAACCTGCTTCATCTCAGATAACTCCTAGAGAGGACAGAGGAGGAGGGGTTGGTCTTTCTGGACCTCATACTGAGCAGAACCTGCTTCATCTCAGATAACTCCTAGAGAGGACAGAGGGGGAGGGGATTCAATTTCAATAGGAGACCTCATACAATGACAGAACCTGCTTCATCTCAGAGACTAGAGATTACAGAGGGGATAGGAGATTACAATGACAATAGGAGACCAGATTACTAGAAGTCAATAGAGACCAGATTACAATAGACCAGATTACAAAGAGACAATAGGAGACCAGATTACAATAGAGATTACATACAATAGGAGACAGAACAATAGACTTCATCTCAGATACACAGACCAGATTACAAGAGACAGAGGGACAACAGACAATAGGAGACCAGATTACAATAGACAATAGGAGAGTCTACATGACAGGAGACCAGATTACAATAGACAATAGGAGACCAGATTACAATAGAGATTACAATAGGATTACAATAGGATTACAGAGACCAGATTACAATAGACAATAGGAGTCTACATGACAGCAGACCAGATTACAATAGACAATAGGAGACCAGATTACAACAGACAATAGGAGGCTAGATTACAATAGACAATAGGAGAGTCTACAGGACAGGAGACCAGATTACAATAGACAATAGGAGAGTCTACATGACAGCAGACCAGATTACAATAGACAATAGGAGTCTACATGACAGCAGACCAGATTACAATAGACAATAGGAGTCTACATGACAGCAGACCAGATTACAATAGACAATAGGAGACCAGATTACAACAGACAATAGGAGGCTAGATTACAATAGACAATAGGAGACCAGATTACAACAGACAATAGGAGACCAGATTAGCAATAGACAATAGGAGACCAGATTGCAATAGACAATAGGATAGAGCAGTGTTTTAGCTAGTAGCTAGTTGGTTACAGAGCAGTGTTGTAACTAGTTGGCTACAGAGCAGTGTTTTAGCTAGTTGGTTACAGAGCAGTGTTTTAGCTAGTAGCTAGTTGGTTACAGAGCAGTGTTTTAGCTAGTAGCTAGTTGGTTACAGAGCAGTGTTTTAGCTAGTTGGTTACAGAGCAGTGTTGTAGCTAGTTGGTTACAGAGCAGTGTTGTAGCTAGTTGGTTACAGAGCAGTGTTTTAGCTAGTTGGTTACAGAGCAGTGTTGTAGCTAGTTGGTTACAGAGCAGTGTTGTAGCTAGTTGGTTACAGAGCAGTGTTGTAGCTAGTTGGTTACAGAGCAGTGTTTTAGCTAGTTGGTTACAGAGCAGTGTTGTAGCTAGTTGGTTACAGAGCAGCTAGTTGGTTACAGAGCAGTGTTTTAGCTAGTTGGTTACAGAGCAGTGTAGCTAGTTGGTTACAGAGCAGTGTTGTAGCTAGTTGGTTACAGAGCAGTGTTTTAGCTAGTTGGTTACAGAGCAGTGTTGTAGCTAGTTGGTTACAGAGCAGTGTTTTAGCTAGTTGGTTACAGAGCAGTGTTGTAGCTAGTTGGTTACAGAGCAGTGTTGTAGCTAGTAGCTAGTTGGTTACAGAGCAGTGTTTTAGCTAGTTGGTTACAGAGCAGTGTTTTAGCTAGTTGGTTACAGAGCAGTGTTTTAGCTAGTTGGTTACAGAGCAGTGTTTTAGCTAGTAGCTAGTTGGTTACAGAGCAGTGTTTTAGCTAGTAGCTAGTTGGTTACAGAGCAGTGTTTTAGCTAGTAGCTAGTTGGTTACAGAGCAGTGTTTTAGCTAGTTGGTTACAGAGCAGTGTTTTAGCTAGTAGCTAGTTGGTTACAGAGCAGTGTTTTAGCTAGTAGCTAGTTGGTTACAGAGCAGTGTTTTAGCTAGTTGGTTACAGAGCAGTGTTTTAGCTAGTAGCTAGTTGGTTACAGAGCAGTGTTTTAGCTAGTAGCTAGTTGGTTACAGAGCAGTGTTGTAGCTAGTAGCTAGTTGGTTACAGAGCAGTGTTTTAGCTAGTTGGTTAGCTAGTTGGTTACAGAGCAGTGTTTTAGCTAGTTGGTACAGAGCTAGTTTTGTTGGTTACAGAGCAGTGTTTTAGCTAGTTGGTTACAGAGCAGTGTTTTAGCTAGTTGGTTACAGAGCAGTGTTGTAGCTAGTTGGTTACAGAGCAGTGTTGTAGCTAGTTGGTTACAGAGCAGTGTTTTAGCTAGTAGCTAGTTGGTTACAGAGCAGTGTTTTAGCTAGTAGCTAGTTGGTTACAGAGCAGTGTTTTAGCTAGTTGGTTACAGAGCAGTGTTGTAGCTAGTTGGTTACAGAGCAGTGTTTTAGCTAGTTGGTTACAGAGCAGTGTTGTAGCTAGTTGGTTACAGAGCAGTGTTTTAGTAGTAGCTAGTTGGTTACAGAGCAGTGTTTTAGCTAGTTGGTTACAGAGCAGTGTTTTAGCTAGTAGCTAGTTGGTTACAGAGCAGTGTTTGTAGCTAGTTGGCTACAGAGCAGTAGCTAGTTGGTTACAGAGCAGTGTTTTAGCTAGTTGGTTACAGAGCAGTGTTTTAGCTAGTTAGTTGGTTACAGAGCAGTACAGAGCAGTGTTTTAGCTAGTTGGTTACAGAGCAGCTGGTTGTTGTTTTAGCTAGTTGGTTACAGAGCAGTGTTTTAGCTAGTAGCTAGTTGGTTACAGAGCAGTGTTTTAGCTAGTTGGTTACAGAGCTAGTTGGTTACAGAGCAGTGTTTTAGCTAGTTGGTTACAGAGCAGCTAGTTGGTTACAGAGCAGTGTTTTAGCTAGTAGCTAGTTGGTTACAGAGCAGTGTTTTAGCTAGTTGGTTACAGAGCAGTAGCTAGTTGGTTACAGAGCAGTGTTTTAGCTAGTAGCTAGTTGGTTACAGAGCAGTGTTTTTTTAGCTAGTTGGTTACAGAGCAGTGTTTTAGCTAGTAGCTAGTTGGTTACAGAGCAGTGTTTTGGTTACAGAGCAGTGCTTTAGCTAGCTAGTTGGTTACAGAGCAGTGTTTTAGCTAGTAGCTAGTTGGTTACAGAGCAGTGTTTTAGCTAGTAGCTAGTTGGTTACAGAGCAGTGTTTTAGCTAGTTGGTTACAGAGCAGTGTTGTAGCTAGTTGGTTACAGAGCAGTGTTGTAGCTAGTTGGTTACAGAGCAGTGTTTTAGCTAGTAGCTAGTTGGTTACAGAGCAGTGTTTTAGCTAGTAGCTAGTTGGTTACAGAGCAGTGTTTTAGCTAGTAGCTAGTTGGTTACAGAGCAGTGTTTTAGCTAGTTGGTTACAGAGCAGTGTTGTAGCTAGTTGGTTACAGAGCAGTGTTGTAGCTAGTTGGTTACAGAGCAGTGTTGTAGCTAGTTGGTTACAGAGCAGTGTTTTAGCTAGTTGGTTACAGAGCAGTGTTGTAGCTAGTTGGTTACAGAGCAGTGTTGTAGCTAGTTGGTTACAGAGCAGTGTTTTAGCTAGTTGGTTACAGAGCAGTGTTTTAGCTAGTTGGTTACAGAGCAGTGTTTTAGCTAGTTGGTTACAGAGCAGTGTTTTAGCTAGTAGCTAGTTGGTTACAGAGCAGTGTTTTAGCTAGTTGGTTACAGAGCAGTGTTTTAGCTAGTAGCTAGTTGGTTACAGAGCAGTGTTTTAGCTAGTAGCTAGTTGGTTACAGAGCAGTGTTTTAGCTAGTTGGTTACAGAGCAGTGTTTTAGCTAGTAGCTAGTTACAGAGTTTTAGCTAGTAGCTAGTTGGTTACAGAGCAGTGTTTTAGCTAGTAGCTAGTTGGTTACAGAGCAGTGTTTTACAGAGCAGTGTAGTAGCTAGTTGGTTACAGAGCAGTGTTTTTAGTAGCTAGTTGGTTACAGAGCAGTGTTTTAGCTAGTAGCTAGTTGGTTACAGAGCAGTGTTTTAGCTAGTTGGTTACAGAGCAGTGTTTTAGCTAGTTGGTTACAGAGCAGTGTTGTAGCTAGTTGGTTACAGAGCAGTGTTGTAGCTAGTTGGTTACAGAGCAGTGTTGTAGCTAGTTGGTTACAGAGCAGTGTTTTAGCTAGTAGAGCAGTTGGTTACAGCAGTGTTAGTAGCAGTTGGTTACAGAGCAGTGTTAGTAGCTAGTTGGTTACAGAGCAGTGTTTTAGCTAGTTGGTTACAGAGCAGTGTTGTAGCTAGTTGGTTACAGAGCAGTGTTGTAGCTAGTTGGTTACAGAGCAGTGTTTTAGCTAGTTGGTTACAGAGCAGTGTTTTAGCTAGTTGGTTACAGAGCAGTGTTGTAGCTAGTTGGTTACAGAGCAGTGTTGTAGCTAGTTGGTTACAGAGCAGTGTTTTAGCTAGTAGCTAGTTGGTTACAGAGCAGTGTTTTAGCTAGTAGCTAGTTGGTTACAGAGCAGTGTTGTAGCTAGTTGGTTACAGAGCAGTGTTTTAGCTAGTTGGTTACAGAGCAGTGTTGTAGCTAGTTGGTTACAGAGCAGTGTTTTAGCTAGTTGGTTACAGAGCAGTGTTGTAGCTAGTTGGTTACAGAGCAGTGTTGTAGCTAGTTGGTTACAAAGCAGTGTTTTAGCTAGTAGCTAGTTGGTTACAGAGCAGTGTTGTAGCTAGTAGCTAGTTGGTTACAGAGCAGTGTTTTAGCTAGTTGGTTACAGAGCAGTGTTTTAGCTAGTAGCTAGTTGGTTACAGAGCAGTGTTTTAGCTAGTTGGTTACAGAGCAGTGTTTTTAGTAGCTAGTTGGTTACAGAGCAGTGTTTAGCTAGTTGGTTACAGAGCTAGTAGCTAGTTGGTTACAGAGCAGTGTTTTAGCTAGTAGCTAGTTGGTTACAGAGCAGTGTTTTAGCTAGTAGCTAGTTGGTTACAGAGCAGTGTTTTAGCTAGTTGGTTACAGAGCAGTGTTGTAGCTAGTTGGTTACAGAGCAGTGTTGTAGCTAGTTGGTTACAGAGCAGTGTTGTAGCTAGTTGGTTACAGAGCAGTGTTTTAGCTAGTAGCTAGTTGGTTACAGAGCAGTGTTGTAGCTAGTTGGTTACAGAGCAGTGTTTTAGCTAGTAGCTAGTTGGTTACAGAGCAGTGTTTTAGCTAGTAGCTAGTTGGTTACAGAACAGTGTTTTAGCTAGTAGCTAGTTGGTAGCAGTGTTTAGTTGGTTACAGAGCAGTGTTTTAGCTAGTTGGTTACAGAGCAGTGTTGTAGCTAGTTGGCTACAGAGCAGTGTTGTAGCTAGTTGGTTACAGAGCAGTGTTGTAGCTAGTTGGTTACAGAGCAGTGTTTTAGCTAGTTGGTTACAGAGCAGTGTTGTAGCTAGTTGGCTACAGAGCAGTGTTGTAGCTAGTTGGTTACAGAGCAGTGTTGTAGCTAGTTGGTTACAGAGCAGTGTTTTAGCTAGTTGGTTACAGAGCAGTGTTGTAGCTAGTTGGTTACAGAGCAGTGTTTAGCTAGTTGGTTACAGAGCAGTGTTGTAGCTAGTTGGTTACAGAGCAGTGTTGTAGCTAGTTGGTTACAGAAAAGTTGTTGTAGCTAGTTGGTTACAGAGCAGTGTTGTAGCTAGTTGGTTACAGACAGAGCTAGTTGGTTACAACGTGTTTTGGTAGCTAGTTGGTTCAGAGCAGTGTTGGCTACAGAGCCATCAGGAACGTGTGTTTAGCTAGTTGGGTCAGAGCAGGTTTTGGCTACAGAGCCATCAGCTAGAAGTTGGTTACAGAGCAGTGGCTCTGGGTACAGGCAGTGGTTTACAGAGCCATCAGAACGTTGTGGCTCTGGGTCGGCAGTGTTTTAGAGTTGGTTCAGGAACGTTGTGGCTCTGGGTCGGTTGGCTACAGAGCTAGTTGGTTACCGTTGTGGCTCCTGGGGTCAGGTTGGTTACAGAGCCAGTGGAACGTAGTTGGCTACAGGTCGGTATCAGCCCTCTATGTTGTCGCCATGTGGAGCACATAGCCCTGGCTGTCCCTCTGGCATTTCAAACAGCCAGGCCCTCTCTAAGACGCCAGGCCTAATATGAGGAGCAGCTGTCGGCCAGGCCTGAGGGGTACATACTTGATGCCAGTGGGCCAGCGGTAGAATGCTGCGGTTGGTGAATAGCGAAGCAGAACATTTCTTGAATCAAATTCCGTTATCAGCTCTACAGAGCAGAACGTTGTGGCTCGGGTCTGAAATGGAGCAGGATATGATACGAGAGGCGTTTTGTCACCATGTCTTATGAGGGGAAACTCGATGGAGCTAGTTGGTTAAACAATCTGTGTCAGTGTTCTGATGAACTGTGGGACGTTTTTAATTTATTCAATTCAAGTGAGAGCAATTACAATTTAAATTCACTTTTAAAAAAACGGACTCAGAATTGACCCTACGATGGGTTGATATTTGAGATATCAACATAATGTGATACTTTAGTTACTGTACATCATTAGGCAGTAGGGTGTACACTGAGCGGACAAAACATTAAGAACACCTGCCCTTTCCGTGACATACCAGGTGAAAGCTATGATCCCTGATGCCACTAGTTAAACCCATACCAGGTGAAAGCTATGATCCCTGATGCCACTAGTTAAACCCACTTCCACGACATACCAGGTGAAAGCTATGATCCCTGATGCCACTAGTTAAACCCACTTCCACGACATACCAGGTGAAAGCTATGATCCCTGATGCCACTAGTTAAACCCATACCAGGTGAAAGCTATGATCCCTGATGCCACTAGTTAAACCCACTTCCACTACATACCAGGTGAAAGCTATCATCCCTGATGCCACTAGTTAAACCCACTTCCACTTTAGTTACTGTACATACCAGGTGAAAGCTATGATCCCTGATGCCACTAGTTAAACCCACTTCCACGACATACCAGGTGAAAGCTATGATCCCTGATGCCACTAGTTAAACCCATACCAGGTGCCACTAGTTAAACCCACTTCCACGACATACCAGGTGAAAGCTATGATCCCTGATGCCACTAGTTAAACCCACTTCCCATGACATACCAGGTGAAAGCTATGATCCCTGATGCCACTAGTTAAACCCACTTCCCATGACATACCAGGTGAAAGCTATGATCCCTGATGCCACTAGTTAAACCCACTTCCCATGACATACCAGGTGAAAGCTATGATCCCTGATGCCACTAGTTAAACCCACTTCCACGACATACCAGGTGAAAGCTATGATCCCTGATGCCACTAGTTAAACCCATACCAGGTGAAAGCTATGATCCCTGATGCCACTAGTTAAACCCACTTCCACTACATACCAGGTGAAAGCTATCATCCCTGATGCCACTAGTTAAACCCACTTCCACGACATACCAGGTGAAAGCTATGATCCCTGATGCCACTAGTTAAACCCACTTCCACGACATACCAGGTGAAAGTGATCCCTGATGCCAGGTGAAAGCTATGATCCCTGATGCCACTAGTTAAACCCACTTCCACGACATACCAGGTGAAAGCTATGATCCCTGATGCCACTAGTTAAACCCATACCAGGTGCCACTAGTTAAACCCACTTCCACGACATACCAGGTGAAAGCTATGATCCCTGATGCCACTAGTTAAACCCACTTCCCATGACATACCAGGTGAAAGCTATGATCCCTGATGCCACTAGTTAAACCCACTTCCCATGACATACCAGGTGAAAGCTATGATCCCTGATGCCACTAGTTAAACCCACTTCCACTACATACCAGGTGAAAGCTATGATCCCTGACGGCACTAGTTAAACCCACTTCCACTACATACCAGGTGAAAGCTATGATCCCACTAGTTAAACCCACTTCCATGACATACCAGGTGAAAGCTATGATCCCTGATGCCACTAGTTAAACCCACTTCCACGACATACCAGGTGAAAGCTATGATCCCTGATGCCACTAGTTAAACCCACTTCCACGACATACCAGGTGAAAGCTATGATCCCTGATGCCACTAGTTAAACCCACTTCCACGACATACCAGGTGAAAGCTATGATCCCTGATGCCACTAGTTAAACCCACTTCCACGACATACCAGGTGCCACTAGTTAAACCCACTTCCCATGACATACCAGGTGAAAGCTATGATCCCTGATGCCACTAGTTAAACCCACTTCCACGACATACCAGGTGAAAGCCACTAGTTAAACCCACTTCCACGACATACCAGGTGCCACTAGTTAAACCCACTTCCCATGACATACCAGGTGAAAGCTATGATCCCTGATGCCCACTAGTTAAACCCACTTCCACGACATACCAGGTGCCACTAGTTAAACCCACTTCCACGACATACCAGGTGAAAGCTATGATCCCTGATGCCACTAGTTAAACCCACTTCCCATGACATACCAGGTGAAAGCTATGATCCCTGATGCCACTAGTTAAACCCACTTCCACGACATACCAGGTGAAAGCTATGATCCCTGATGCCACTAGTTAAACCCACTTCCACGACATACCAGGTGCCACTAGTTAAACCCACTTCCCACGACATACCAGGTGAAAGCTATGATCCCTGATGCCCACTAGTTAAACCCACTTCCCGTGACATACCAGGTGAAAGCCACTAGTTAAACCCACTTCCACGACATACCAGGTGCCACTAGTTAAACCCACATCCCATGACATACCAGGTGAAAGCTATGATCCCTGGTGCCACTAGTTAAACCCACTTCCCATGACATACCAGGTGCCACTAGTTAAACCCACTTCCACTACATACCAGGTGAAAGCTATGATCCCTGATGCCACTAGTTAAACCCACTTCCACTACATACCAGGTGCCACTAGTTAAACCCACTTCCACGACATACCAGGTGAAAGCTATGATCCCTGATGCCACTAGTTAAACCCACTTCCACTGATGTAGTCTAGTGGTAGTTAGTTAAACATACCAGGTGAAAGCTATGATCCCTGATGCCACTAGTTAAACCCACTTCCACGACATACCAGGTGAAAGCCACTAGTTAAACCCACTTCCACTAAGGATGTTTAACCCTTCAGACACGTGGAACATGGACTGCGTGAGTCTGCCGTTCAGAGGGAAAGACCAAGGACTGAAGTGCCGTTGAACAGGGTTCGGCAGTAGACGCCCGGCACTGTGTAGTCTAGTGGTAGTTAGGTGGGTAGTTAGTGTAGCAGTAGACGCCAGGCACTGTGTAGTCTAGTGGTAGTTAGTGTAGCAGTAGTGTAGCAGTAGACGCCAGGCACTGTGTAGTCTAGTGGTAGTTAGGTAGGTAGTTAGTGTAGCAGTAGACGCCCGGCACTGTGTAGTCTAGTGGTAGTTAGTGTAGCAGTAGACGCCCGGCACTGTGTAGTCTAGTGGTAGTTGGGTAGGTAGTTAGTGTAGCAGTAGACGCCAGGCACTGTGTAGTCTAGTGGTAGTTAGGTAGGTAGTTAGTGTAGCAGTAGACGCCAGGCACTGTGTAGTCTAGTGGTAGTTAGGTAGTTAGGTAGGTAGTTAGTGTAGCAGTAGACGCCAGGCACTGTGTAGTCTAGTGGTAGTTAGTGTAGCAGTAGACGCCAGGCACTGTGTAGTCTAGTGGTAGTTAGGTAGGTAGTTAGTGTAGCAGTAGACGCCCGGCACTGTGTAGTCTAGTGGTAGTTAGGTAGGTAGTTAGTGTAGCAGTAGACGCCAGGCACTGTGTAGTCTAGTGGTAGTTAGTGTAGCAGTAGACGCCAGGCACTGTGTAGTCTAGTGGTAGTTAGGTAGGTAGTTAGTGTAGCAGTAGACAACCGGCACTGTGTAGTCTAGTGGTAGTTAGTGTAGCAGTAGACGCCCGGCACTGTGTAGTCTAGTGGTAGTTAGTGTAGCAGTAGACGCCAGGCACTGTGTAGTCTAGGTAGGTAGTTAGGTAGGTAGTTAGTGTAGCAGTAGACGCCAGGCACTGTGTAGTCTAGTGGTAGTTAGGTAGTTAGTGTAGCATCACTGATAACCTCTAAATACATCACTGATAACCTCTCAATACATCACTGATAACCTCTAAATACATCACTGATAACCTCTCAATACATCACTGATAACCTCTCAATACATCACTGATAACCTCTAAATACATCACTGATAACCTCTAAATACATCACTGATAACCTCTAAATACATCACTGATAACCTCTCAATACATCACTGATAACCTCTCAATACATCACTGATAACCTCTAAATACATCACTGATAACCTCTCAATACATCACTGATAACCTCTAAATACATCACTGATAACCTCTCAATACATCACTGATAACCTCTCAATACATCACTGATAACATCTCAATACATCACTGATAACCTCTAAATACATCACTGATAACGTCTCAATACATCACTGATAACATCTCAATACATCACTGATAACCTCTAAATACATCACTGATAACCTCTCAATACATCACTGATAACCTCTCAATACATCACTGATAACCTCTACTGATAACCTCTCAATACATCACTGATAAAATACATACATCACTGATAACCTCTCAATACATCACTGATAACCTCTAAATACATCACTGATAACCTCTCAATACATCACTGATAACCTCTAAATACATCACTGATAACCTCTAAATACATCACTGATAACCTCTAAATACATCACTGATAACCTCTAAATACATCACTGATAACCTCTCAATACATCACTGATAACCTCTCAATACATCACTGATAACCTCTAAATACATCACTGATAACCTCTAAATACATCACTGATAACCTCTAAATACATCACTGATAACCTCTAAATACATCACTGATAACCTCTCAATACATCACTGATAACCTCTAAATACATCACTGATAACCTCTCAATACATCACTGATAACCTCTCAATACATCACTGATAACCTCTCAATACATCACTGATAACCTCTCAATACATCACTGATAACCTCTCAATACATCACTGATAACCTCTAAATACATCACTGATAACCTCTAAATACATCAATAACTCTAAATCATCACTGATAACCTCTAAATACATCACTGATAACCTCTAAATACATCACTGATAACCTCTCAATACATCACTGATAACCTCTCAATACATCACTGATAACCTCTAAATACATCACTGATAACCTCTAAATACATCACTGATAACCTCTCAATACATCACTGATAACCTCTAAATACATCACTGATAACCTCTAAATACATCACTGATAACCTCTAAATACATCACTGATAACCTCTCAATACATCACTGATAACCTCTAAATATATCACTGATAACCTCTAAATACATCACTGATAACCTCTCAATACATCACTGATAACCTCTCAATACATCACTGATAACCTCTAAATACATCACTGATAACCTCTAAATACATCACTGATAACCTCTCAATACATCACTGATAACCTCTAAATACATCACTGATAACCTCTCAATACATCACTGATAACCTCTCAATACATCACTGATAACCTCTAAATACATCACTGATAACCTCTAAATACATCACTGATAACCTCTAAATACATCACTGATAACCTCTAAATACATCACTGATAACCTCTAAATACACCTCTAAATACATCACTGATAACCTCTAAATACACCTCTAAATACATCACTGATAACCTCTAAATACATCACTGATAACCTCTAAACTGATAATCACATCTGATAACCCTCAATACATCACTGATAACCTCTAAATACATCACTGATAACCTCTAAATACATCACTGATAACCTCTAAATACATCACTGATAACCTCTAAATACATCACTGATAACCTCTAACCTCTAAATACATCACTGATAACCTCTAAATACATCACTGATAACCTCTCAATACATCACTGATAACCTCTAAATACATCACTGATAACCTCTAAATACATCACTGATAACCTCTAAATACATCACTGATAACCTCTAAATACATCACTGATAACCTCTAAATACACCTCTAAATACATCACTGATAACCTCTAAATACACCTCTAAATACATCACTGATAACCTCTCAATACATCACTGATAACCTCTAAATACATCACTGATAACCTCTAAATACATCACTGATAACCTCTAAATACATCACTGATAACCTCTAAATACATCACTGATAACCTCTCAATACATCACTGATAACCTCTAAATACATCACTGATAACCTCTAAATACACCTCTAAATACATCACTGATAACCTCTCAATACATCACTGATAACCTCTAAATACATCACTGATAACCTCTAAATACACCTCTAAATACATCACTGATAACCTCTAAATACATCACTGATAACCTCTAAATACATCACTGATAACCTCTAAATACACCTCTAAATACATCACTGATAACCTCTAAATACACCTCTAAATACATCACTGATAACCTCTAAATACATCACTGATAACCTCTAAATACATCACTGATAACCTCTAAATACATCACTGATAACCTCTAAATACATCACTGATAACCTCTAAATACATCACTGATAACCTCTCAATACATCACTGATAACCTCTCAATATATCAACTGATAACCTCTCAATACATCACTGATAACCTCTAAATACATCCTGATAACCTACATCACTGATAACTAAATACACCTCTAAATACATCACTGATAACCTCTCAATACATCACTGATAACCTCTAAATACATCACTGATAACATCTCAATACATCACTGATAACCTCTAAATACATCACTGATAACCTCTAAATACATCACTGATAACCTCTCAATACATCACTGATAACCTCTAAATACATCACTGATAACCTCTAAATACATCACTGATAACCTCTAAATACATCACTGATAACCTCTAAATACATCACTGATAACCTCTCAATACATCACTGATACAGGCCTCCTGAAATACATCACTGATAACCTCTCAATACATCACTGATAACCTCTAAATATATCACTGATAACCTCTAAATACATCACTGATAACCTCTCAATACATCACTAAATACATCACTGATAACCTCTCAATACATCACTGATAACCTCTCAATACATCACTGATAACCTCTAAATACATCACTGATAACCTCTAAATACATCACTGATAACCTCTAAATACATCACTGATAACATCTCAATACATCACTGATAACATCTCAATACATCACTGATAACCTCTCAATACATCACTGATAACCTCTCAATACATCACTAAATACATCACTGATAACCTCTCAATACATCACTGATAACCTCTAAATACATCACTGATAACCTCTCAATACATCACTGATAACCTCTCAATACATCACTGATAACCTCTCAATACATCACTGATAACCAACCGACTGAACCGACTGAACGACCTGAACAGGCCTCAGGGCAACCGACTGAACCACCTGAACAGGCATCAGGGCAACCGACTGAACCACCTGAACAGGCCTCAGGGCAACCGACTGAACCACCTGAACAGGCCTCAGGGCAACCGACTGAACCACCTGAACAGGCCTCAGGGCAACCGACTGAACCACCTGAACAGGCCTCAGGGCAACCGACTGAACAGGCCTCAGGCCAACCGACTGAACCACCTGAACAGGCCTCAGGCCAACCGACTGAACCACCTGAACAGGCCTCAGGGCAACCGACTGAACAGGCCTCAGGCCAACCGACTGAACCACCTGAACTGGCATCAGGGCAACCGACTGAACAGGCCTCAGGCCAACAGACTGAACAGGCCTCAGGGCAACCGACTGAAAAGGCCTCAGGCCAACCGACTGAACCACCTGAACAGGCCTCAGGCCAACCGACTGAACCACCTGAACAGGCCTCAGGGCAACCGACTGAACCACCTGAACAGGCATCAGGGCAACCGACTGAACAGGCCTCAGGCCAACAGACTGAACCACCTGAACAGGCCTCAGGCCAACCGACTGAACCACCTGAACAGGCCTCAGGCCAACCGACTGAACCACCTGAACAGGCCTCAGGCCAACCGACTGAACAGGCCTCAGGGCAACCGACTGAAAAGGCCTCAGGCCAACCGACTGAACCACCTGAACAGGCCTCAGGCCAACCGACTGAACCACCTGAACAGGCCTCAGGGCAACCGACTGAACCACCTGAACAGGCATCAGGGCAACCGACTGAACAGGCCTCAGGCCAACAGACTGAACCTCCTGAACAGGCCTCAGGCCAACCGACTGAACCACCTGAACAGGCCTCAGGCCAACCGACTGAACCACCTGAACAGGCCTCAGGGCAACCAACTGAACCACCTGAACAGGCCTCAGGGCAACCGACTGAACCACCTGAACAGGCCTCAGGCCAACCGACTGAACAGGCCTCAGGGCAACCGACTGAACAGGCCTCAGGGCAACCGACTGAACCACCTGAACAGGCCTCAGGCCAACCGACTGAACAGGCCTCAGGCCAACCGACTGAACCACCTGAACAGGCCTCAGGCCAACCGACTGAACCACCTGAACAGGCCTCAGGGCAACCAACTGAACCACCTGAACAGGCCTCAGGGCAACCGACTGAACCACCTGAACAGGCCTCAGGCCAACCGACTGAACCACCTGAACAGGCCTCAGGCCAACCGACTGAACAGGCCTCAGGGCAACCGACTGAAAAGGCCTCAGGCCAACCGACTGAACCACCTGAACAGGCCTCAGGCCAACCGACTGAACCACCTGAACAGGCCTCAGGGCAACCGACTGAACCACCTGAACAGGCATCAGGGCAACCGACTGAACAGGCCTCAGGCCAACAGACTGAACCACCTGAACAGGCCTCAGGCCAACCGACTGAACCACCTGAACAGGCCTCAGGCCAACCGACTGAACCACCTGAACAGGCCTCAGGGCAACCAACTGAACCACCTGAACAGGCCTCAGGGCAACCGACTGAACCACCTGAACAGGCCTCAGGCCAACCGACTGAACCACCTGAACAGGCCTCAGGCCAACCGACTGAACAGGCCTCAGGGCAACCGACTGAACAGGCCTCAGGGCAACCGACTGAACCACCTGAACAGGCCTCAGGCCAACCGACTGAACAGGCCTCAGGGCAACCGACTGAACCACCTGAACAGGCCTCAGGCCAACCGACTGAACCACCTGAACAGGCCTCAGGCCAACAGACTGAACAGGCCTCAGGGCAACCAACTGAACCACCTGAACAGGCATCAGGGCAACCGACTGAACCACCTGAACAGGCCTCAGGCCAACCGACTGAACCACCTGAACAGGCCTCAGGCCAACCGACTGAACCACCTGAACAGGCCTCAGGCCAACCGACTGAACAGGCCTCAGGCCAACCGACTGAACCACCTGAACAGGCCTCAGGCCAACCGACTGAACCACCTGAACAGGCCTCAGGCCAACCGACTGAACCGGCCTCAGGCCAACCGACTGAACAGGCCTCAGGCCAACCGACTGAACAGGCCTCAGGCCAACCAACTGAACCACCTGAACAGGCCTCAGGCCAACCGACTGAACCACTTGAACAGGCCTCAGGCCAACCGACTGAACCGACTGAACAGGCCTCAGGCCAACCGACTGAACAGGCCTCAGGGCAACCGACTGAACCACCTGAACAGGCCTCAGGCCAACCGACTGAACCACCTGAACAGGCCTCAGGCCAACAGACTGAACAGGCCTCAGGCCAACCGACTGAACTACCTGAACAGGCCTCAGGCCAACCGACTGAACCACCTGAACAGGCCTCAGGCCAACCGACTGAACCACCTGAACAGGCCGCAGGCCAACCGACTGAACCACCTGAACAGGCCTCAGGCCAACCGACTGAACCACCTGAACAGGCCTCAGGCCAACCGACTGAACCGGCCTCAGGCCAACCGACTGAACAGGCCTCAGGCCAACCGACTGAACAGGCCTCAGGCCAACCGACTGAACCACCTGAACAGGCCTCAGGCCAACCGACTGAACAGGCCTCAGGCCAACCGACTGAACCACCTGAACAGGCCTCAGGCCAACCGACTGAACCACCTGAACAGGCCTCAGGCCAACCGACTGAACAGGCCTCAGGCCAACCGACTGAACCACCTGAACAGGCCTCAGGCCAACCGACTGAACCACCTGAACAGGCCTCAGGCCAACCTGAACCGGCCTCAGGAACCACCTGAACAGGCCTCAGGCCAACCGACTGAACCAGGCCTCAGGCCAACCCGACCTGAACAGGCCTCAGGCCAACCGACTGAACCACCTGAACAGGCCTCAGGCCAACCAACTGAACCACCTGAACAGGCCTCAGGCCAACCGACTGAACCACCTGAACAGGCCTCAGGCCAACCGACTGAACCACTGAACAGGCCTCAGGCCAACAGACTGAACAGGCCTCAGGCCAACCGACTGAACCGGCCTGAACAGGCCTCAGGCTGAACAGGCCCAGGCCCTCAGGAACCACCTGAACAGGCCTCAGGCCAACCGACTGAACAGGCCTCAGGCCAACCGACTGAACCACCTCAGGCCCAACCGACTGAACCACCTGAACAGGCCTCAGGCCAACCGACTGAACAGGCCTCAGGCCAACCGACTGAACCACCTGAACAGGCCTCAGGGCAACCGACTGAACCACCTGAACAGGCCTCAGGCCAACCGACTGAACAGGCCTCAGGGCAACCGACTGAACAGGCCAACAGACTGAACCACTAAAAAGGATAGGTCACCAGAGGCCTTCTGGTTAATTAGCTGTAATACCTGAGCAGGTACAGATGCTTTAGGTTTCTACTGTACTGAACACCACTACAGTGTAGAGGCTTGTTGAAACAGGGATCAGTGCAGACAGGAAGTGACCAAGACACGAAAGGTCAGGAAAAGGGTGACAGTGAAAGAACAGGACAGAGAGGGAGGCACACCTCAGGAGACCGGCAAACCACCTGAACTCCCTCCCTCCCTCTCTCACTCTGCAGGCCTCAGGCCTCCCTCAGGCCTCTCTCCCTCCCCTGAACTCTCCTCTCCCTCCCTAAAAGATAGGTCTCAGAGCCTCCCTCCCTCTGCCTCTCCCTCCCTCCCCTCAGATCTCCCTCCCTCCCTCCCTACCCACTACAGTCTCTTCTGAAACCCTCCCTCCCTCAGGAAGTCTCCCAAGACTCTGTCTCTCCCTCCCTCCCTCTGCCTCTCTCTCCCTCCCTCCCTCCCTCCCTCTCTGTCTCTCCCTCCCTCCCGCTCTGTCTCTCCCTCCCTCCCTCTGCCTCTCCCTCTCCCTCCTCTCTCCTCCGTCTCTCTCCCTCTCTCCCTCCCTCTCCCTCCCTCTCTCCATCCCTCTCTCTCCCTCTCTGTCTCTCCCTCCCTCCTCAGTCTCTCCCTCCCTCCCTCAGTCTCCCTCCCTCCCTCCCTCCCTCTCTCCCTCCCTCTCCTCTCCCTCTCTCTCTCTCCCTCCCTCAGTCTCTCCCTCTCTGTCTCTCCCTCCCTCCCTCTCTCTCCCTCCCTCTCTCCATCCGTCTCTCTCCCTCTCTGTCTCTCCCTCCCTCCCTCAGTCTCTCCCTCCTTCAGTCTCCTTCAGCCTCAGCCATATAAAAACACACCTGTCATAAAAGACTAGCACCTACATGACATCATCTACTTTCATTAGGATATATATGATGCAATATAACACATCCTTTATTCAATGGGAGAGTGGACTCATATCTCTCCCTATGGCTGAGGAGAGAGTGGACTCATATCTCTCTCTATGGCTGAGGAGAGAGTGGACTCATATCTCTCCATGGCTGAGGAGAGTGTGGACTCATATCTCTCTCTATGGCTGAGGAGAGAGTGGACTCATATCTCTCTCTATGGCTGAGGAGAAAGTGGACTCATATCTCTCTCTATGGCTGAGGAGAGAGTGGACTCATATCTCTCCTTATGGCTGAGGAGAAAGTGGACTCATATCTCTCTCTATGGCTGAGGAGAGAGTGGACTCATATCTCTCTCCATGGCTGAGGAGTGTGTGGACTCATATCTCTCTCTATGGCTGAGGAGAGAGTGGACTCATATCTCTCTCTATGGCTGAGGAGAGAGTGGACTCATATCTCTCTCTATGGCTGAGGAGAGAGTGGACTCATATCTCTCTCTATGGCTGAGGAGAGAGTGGACTCATATCTCTCTCTATGGCTGAGGAGAGAGTGGACTCATATCTCTCTCTATGGCTGAGGAGAGAGTGGACTCATATTCTCTCTTGGCTGAGGAGAGAGTGGACTCATATCTTCTCTATGGCTGAGGAGAAAGTGGACTCATATTTCTCTCTATGGCTGAGAAAGTGGACTCTGGGCATATCCCTCCGTGGCTGAGGAGTGTGTGTATGTGTGTGGGTGCGTGCGTGCTGACTAAATGGTGAATGAGCAGTCCCGCTCCAGGTCGGAGGCCATATTGTTCTTCACCTGTTGAGACAGACGTCTTCTCTTTCCTCAGAGATCTGGACGGACAAACCCAAAACAGAGAGTTTCTTTAGTGCTGACTAAATGAGACAGAATAACGACTCCCTCCATTTCCTCAGAGATCTGGACGGACAAACCCAAAACAGAGACAGAGAGTTTCTCTAGTGCTGACTAAATGAGACAGAATAACTCCCTCCATTTCCTCAGAGACCTGGACGGACAAACCAAAACATCCACATAAACCCCAACTAACCAACTAAATAAAAATAGTGTAATTTGAGGCTTTCTTTAGTGCTGACTAAATGAGACAGAATAACGACTCCCTCCATTTCCTCAGAGATCTGGACGGACAAACCGAAACAGAGAGTTTCTCTAGTGCTGACTAAATGAGACAGAATAACGACTCCCTCCATTTCCTCAGAGATCAGGACGGACAAACCCAAAACAGAGACAGAATAACGACTCCCTCCATTTCCTCAGAGATCAGGACGGACAAACCCAAAACAGAGACAGAATAACGACTCCCTCCATTTCCTCAGAGATCAGGACGGACAAACCCAAAACAGAGACAGAATAACGACTCTCTCCATTTCCTCAGAGATCAGGACGGACAAACCCAAAACAGAGACAAACTCCTCCATTTCCTCAGAGATCAGGACGGACAAACCCAAAACAGAGACAGAATAACGACTCCCTCCATTTCCTCAGAGATCTGGACGGACAAACCCAAAACAGAGACAGAATAACGACTCCCTCCATTTCCTCAGAGATCAGGACGGACAAACCCAAAACAGAGACAGAATAACGACTCTCTCCATTTCCTCAGAGATCAGGACGGACAAACCCAAAACAGAGACAGAATAACGACTCCCTCCATTTCCTCAGAGATCAGGACGGACAAACCCAAAACAGAGACAGAATAACGACTCTCTCCATTTCCTCAGAGATCAGGACGGACAAACCCAAAACAGAGACAGAATAACGACTCTCTCCATTTCCTCAGAGATCAGGACGGACAAACCCAAAACAGAGACAGAATAACGACTCCCTCCATTTCCTCAGAGATCAGGACGGACAAACCCAAAACAGAGACAGAATAACGACTCTCTCCATTTCCTCAGAGATCAGGACGGACAAACCCAAAACAGAGACAGAATAACGACTCCTCCATTTCCTCAGAGATCAGGACGTGACAAACCCTGCTGAAACGACTCTCTCACTGTTACAACACAGAACACAAATCACATCCAAACCTGCACCAGAGTGGCGGACAAACGTTAGAGGAAACTGGACCATCAGAGAAGTGTGGACAAACCCATCTCTCAATGACTCAATAGATTAACAACCACTAGGCTACCCTGCCGCCCCAATACCTTTCATATAACCCTGTTTTAGAGTAAATAAATCCATCTCTCAATGACTCAATACATTAACAACCAGGAGCTTGTAAGAGAGCCTATATAGGGCACTGTTAGCCCTATAGGGCACTACTTTAGGCCAGAGCCCTATATAGGGCACTACTTTAGCCAGAGCCCTATATAGGGCACTACTTTAGACCAGAGCCCTATATAGGGCACTACTTTAGACCAGAGCCCTATATAGGGCACTACTTTAGACCAGAGCCACTACTTTACAGGGCACTACTTTAGACCAGAGCCCCAGGGCCCTCGGCACTACTTTGCCAGTGCACTGCTACTTTGGCCAGGGCCCCTAGGGGCTGAGAAGGACAGGACCTGGGGACCAGAGCCCTATATAGACTAAGACAGAGGGGAGACGGTGGGACTGGGACTGAAAGGAGGGCTGAAGGAAGGACCTGGGGGAGGAAAGACAGGGGGAGACTGGAGACTGGAGGAGACTGGAAGGAGGAGACTGGAGGAGACTGGAAGGAGGAGACTGGGGGGAGACTGGAGGAGGAGACTGGAGGGGGGAGAGACTGGAAGGAGAGACTGAAGGGGAGACTGGAGGGAGAGACTGGAAGGAGGAGACTGGGGGAGACTGGAAGGAGGAGACTGGAGGGGAGACTGGAAGGAGGAGACTGGGGAGACTGGAAGGAGGAGACTGGAAGGGGGAGACTGGAAGGAGGAGACTGGAGGGGGAGACTGGAGGAGGAGACTGGAAGGAGGAGACTGGAGGAGGGAGGGGGAGACTGGAGGGGGAGACTGGAGGGGGAGACTGGGGGGAGACTGGAAGGAGGAGACTGGGGGGAGACTGAAAGGAGGAGACTGAGACTGGGAGGAGACTGGGGAGACTGGAAGGAGGAGACTGGAAGGAGAGACTGGAAGGAGGAGACTGGATTGGGGGAGACTGGAGGAGGAGACTGGAGGGGAGACTGGAAGGAGAAAGGAGGAGACTGGAGACTGGGGAGACTGGAGGAGGAGACTGGAGGAGACTGGAAGGAGGAGACTGGAGGGGAGACTGGAGGAGGAGAAGGAGGGGGAGACTGAAAGGAGGAGACTGGAGGGAGACTGGAGGAGGAGACTGGGGGGAGACTGGAAGGAGGAGACTGGAGGGGGAGACTGAAAGGAGGAGACTGGAGGGAGAGACTGGAAGGAGGAGACTGGAGGGGGAGACTGGAAGGAGGAGACTGGGGGGAGAGACTGGAAGGAGGAGACTGGAGGGAGAGACTGGAGACTGGAGGGGAGACTGGAAGGGGAGACTGGAGGAGGGGGAGACTGGAGGAGGAGACTGGAGGGGGAGAGGAGACTGGACTGGAGGAGGAGACTGGAGGAGGAGACTGGGGGAGACTGGGGGAGACTGGAGGAGAGACTGAAAGGGGGAGACTGGAGGGGGAGACTGAAAGGGGGGAGACTGGGGGGAGACTGGAGGGGGAGACTGGAGGGGGAGACTGGAAGGGGAGACTGAGGGGGAGACTGAAAGGGGAGACTGGAGGGGAGACTGAAAGGGGAGACTGGGGAGACTGGGGGAGACTGAAAGGGGAGACTGGGGAGACTGAAAGGAGGAACTGGAGGGGAGACAGAAAGGGGGAGACTGAAAGGGGGAGACTGAAAGGGGGAGACTGGAGGGGGGAGACTGAAAGGAGGAGACAGTGGTGTGTGTACCTGGTGTCCTCCTCCAGCTGTGTGATGCGTTCTCTGAGGGACAGTATCTGTGTGTCTCTCTGTCTCACCGTGTCGATCAGGTAACTGTAGGGCTGCTGGGCCTGCTGTAGGAGACGATTAGCTGCTTCCAGCTAGGACACACACACACACACACACACACTGTTGAACCCGTTTGTTGATTCACGCTACAGTCACTGACTTGGCCTTTGATTGGGAGGGCCCTCTAAAAACACACCTTTCAGGTGGAATATATTTCATGTTGGCAACCCTTCCAACATGATGGGGAACACTGAGACAGGAAGGAAGGTGTGGACTGTGTGGGGGAGACTATTGGTGTGGGTTAGGAGTCTATACTACTACACTGTGGGTTAGGAGTCTATACGTGGGTTCGAGTCTACTATACTGTGGGGTTAGGAGTCTATTAGCTGCTTCCCACTGGGAGACAGGAAGGAAGGTGTGGTGAGGACAGTCACTGACTTGGTTGATTGGGAGGGTCAGGTGGAATATACTACTACTACTACACTGAGACAGGAAGGAAGGTGTGGTGAGGACAGTGTGGGTTAGGAGTCTATACTACTACTACACTGTGGGTTAGGAGTCTATACTATTACACTGTGGGTTAGGAGTCTATACTACTACACTGTGGGTTAGGAGTCTATACTACTACACTGTGGGTTAGGAGTCTATACTATTACACTGTGGGTTAGGAGTCTATACTACTACACTGTGGGTTAGGAGTCTATACTACTACTACACTGTGGGTTAGGAGTCTATACTATTACACTGTGGGTTAGGAGTCTATACTACTAATACACTGTGGGTTAGGAGTCTATACACTGTGGGTTACTATTACACTGTGGGTTAGGAGTCTATACTACTAATACACTGTGGGTTAGGAGTCTATACTACTACACTGTGGGTTAGGAGTCTATACTACTACACTGTGGGTTAGGAGTCTATACTACTATTACACTGTGGGTTAGGAGTCTATACTATTACACTGTGGGTTAGGAGTCTATACTATTACACTGTGGGTTAGGAGTCTATACTACTATTACACTGTGGGTTAGGAGTCTATACTACTACACTGTGGGTTAGGAGTCTATACTACTACACTGTGGGTTAGGAGTCTATACTACTATACTGTGGGTTAGAGTCTATACTACTACACTGTGGGTTAGGAGTCTATACTACTATTACACTGAGGGAAGGAAGTCTATACTACTACACTGTGGGTTAGGAGTCTATACTACTACTACACTGTGGGTTAGGAGTCTACTACACTGTACTGAGGTCTACACTGTGGGTTAGGAGTCTATACTACTACACTGTGGGTTAGGAGTCTATACTACTATACTGTGAGTCTATACTACTATTACACTGAGACAGGAAGGAAGGTGTGGTGAGTCTACTACTATTACACTGTGGGTTAGGAGTCTATACTACTACACTGTGGGACAGGAACTGTGGGTTAAGTCTATACTACTACACTGTGGGTTAGGAGTCTATACTACTACACTGTGGGTTAGGAGTCTATACTACTACACTGTGGGTTAGAGTCTATACTACTACACTGTGGGTTAGGAGTCTATACTACTACACTGTGGGTTAGGAGTCTATACTACTACACTGTGGGTTAGAGTCTACTACTACTACACTGTGGGTTAGGAGTCTACTACTATTACACTGTGGGTTAGAGTCTACTACTACTACACTGTGGGTTAGAGTCTATACTACTATTACACTGTGGGTTAGGAGTCTATACTACTACACTGTGGGTTAGGAGTCTATACTACTATTACACTGTGGGTTAGGAGTCTATACTACTACACTGTGGGTTAGGAGTCTATACTACTATTACACTGTGGGTTAGGAGTCTATACTACTATTACACTGTGGGTTAGGAGTCTATACTACTACACTGTGGGTTAGGAGTCTATACTACTATTACACTGTGGGTTAGGAGTCTATACTACTACACTGTGGGTTAGGAGTCTATACTACTACACTGTGGGTTAGGAGTCTATACTACTACACTGTGGGTTAGGAGTCTATACTACTAATACACTGTGGGTTAGGAGTCTATACTACTATTACACTGTGGGTTAGGAGTCTATACTACTACACTGTGGGTTAGGAGTCTATACTACTACACTGTGGGTTAGGAGTCTATACTATTACACTGTGGGTTAGGAGTCTATACTACTATTACACTGTGTGGGTTGGGAGTCTATACTATTACACTGTGGGTTAGGAGTCTATACTACTACACTGTGGGTTAGGAGTCTATACTACTACTACACTGTGGGTTAGGAGTCTATACTACTACTACACTGTGGGTTAGGAGTCTATACTACTACACTGTGGGTTAGGAGTCTATACTACTACACTGTGGGTTAGGAGTCTATACTACTACACTGTGGGTTAGGAGTCTATTACACTGTGGGTTAGGAGTCTATACTACTACTACACTGTGGGTTAGGAGTCTACTGTGGGTACTACTACACTGTGGGTTAGAGTCTACTAATACACTGTGGGTTAGGAGTCTATACTACTACTACACTGTGGGTTAGGAGTCTATACTACTACTACACTGTGGGTTAGGAGTCTATACTACTACTACACTGTGGGTTAGGAGTCTATACTACTACTACACTGTGGGTTAGGAGTCTATACTACTACTACACTGTGGGTTAGGAGTCTATTACACTGTGGGTTAGGAGTCTATACTGTGGGTTAGTCTACTACTACACTGTGGGTTAGGAGTCTATACTATTACACTGTGGGTTAGGAGTCTATACTACTACACTGTGGGTTAGGAGTCTATACTATTACACTGTGGGTTAGGAGTCTATACTACTACACTGTGGGTTAGGAGTCTATACTACTACACTGTGGGTTAGGAGTCTATACTACTAATACACTGTGGGTTAGGAGTCTATACTACTACACTGTGTGTCTGTCCTGAGTCTATACTACTACACTGTGGGTTAGAGTCTATACCTCCTACAGAGATCTGTCCTGTGTTACCTCCTCAGAGATCTGTCCTGTGTTACCTCCTCAGAGATCTGTCCTGTGTTACCTCCTCAGAGATCTGTCCTGTGTGTTACCTCCTCAGAGATCTGTCCTGTGTGTGTTACCTCCTCAGAGATCTGTCCTGTGTGTTACCTCCTCAGAGATCTGTCCTGTGTTACCTCCTCAGAGATCTGTCCTCAGAGATCTGTCCTGTGTGTTATACCTCCTCAGAGATCTGTCCTGTGTGTTACCTCCTCAGAGATCTGTCCTGTGTGTGATACCTCCTCAGAGATCTGTCCTGTGTGTTACCTCCTCAGAGATCTGTCCTGTGTGTTACCTCCTCAGAGATCTGTCCTGTGTGTTACCTCCTCAGAGATCTGTCCTGTGTGTTACCTCCTCAGAGATCTGTCCTGTGTGTTACCTCCTCAGAGATCTGTCCTGTGTGTTACCTCCTCAGAGATCTGTCCTGTGTGTTACCTCCTCAGAGATCTGTGTGTTACCTCCTCAGAGATCTGTCCTGTGTGTTACCTCCTCAGAGATCTGTCCTGTGTGTTACCTCCTCAGAGATCTGTCCTGTGTGTTACCTCCTCAGAGATCTGTCCTCAGAGTGTCCTGTGTGTTACCTCCTCAGAGATCTGTCCTGTGTGTTACCTCCTCAGAGATCTGTCCTCAGTGTTACCTCCTGAGACTGTCCTGTGTGTTACCTCCTCAGAGATCTGTCCTGTGTGTTACCTCCTCAGAGATCTGTCCTGTGTGTTACCTCCTCCAGAGATCTGTCCTGTGTGTTACCTCCTCAGAGATCTGTCCTGTGTGTTACCTCCTCAGAGATCTGTCCTGTGTTACCTCCTCAGAGATCTGTCCTGTGTGTTACCTCCTCAGACATCTGTCCTGTGTGTTACCTCCTCAGAGATCTGTCCTGTGTGTTACCTCCTCAGAGATCTGTCTGTCCTCAGATATCTGTCCTGTATGTTACCTCCTCAGAGATCTGTGTGTTACCTCCTCAGAGATCTGTCCTGTGTGTTACCTCCTCAGAGCCTCCTCAGAGATCTGTCCTGTGTGTTACCTCCTCAGAGATCTGTCCTGTGTGTTACCTCCTCAGAGATCTGTCCTGTGTGTTACCTCCTCAGAGATCTGTCCTGTGTGTTACCTCCTCAGAGATCTGTCCTGTGTGTTACCTCCTCAGAGATCTGTCCTGTGTGTTACCTCCTCAGAGATCTGTCCTGTGTGTTACCTCCTCAGAGATCTGTCCTGTGTGTTACCTCCTCAGAGATCTGTCCTGTGTGTTACCTCCTCAGAGATCTGTCCTCAGAGATCTGTCCTGTGTGTTACCTCCTCAGAGATCTGTCCTGTGTGTTACCTCCTCAGAGATCTGTCCTGTGTGTTACCTCCTCAGAGATCTGTCCTGTGTGTTACCTCCTCAGAGATCTGTCCTGTGTGTGATACCTCCTCAGAGATCTGTCCTGTGTGTTACCTCCTCAGAGATCTGTCCTGTGTGTTACCTCCTCAGAGATCTGTCCTGTGTGTTACCTCCTCAGAGATCTGTCCTGTGTGTTACCTCCTCAGAGATCTGTCCTGTGTGTTACCTCCTCAGAGATCTGTCCTGTGTGTTACCTCCTCAGAGATCTGTCTTGTGTGTTACCTCCTCAGAGATCTGTCCTCAGAGATCTGTCCTGTGTGTTACCTCCTCAGAGATCTGTCCTGTGTGTTACCTCCTCAGAGATCTGTC
>NW_027038714.1:0-36383 GCF_034236695.1 Oncorhynchus nerka
TAGGCTACATACCATAAACACCACCAACAGAGTAGATTAGGCTACATACCATAAACACCACCAACGCAGAGTAGATTAGGCTACATACCATAAATACCACCAACACAGAGTAGATTAGGCTACATACCATAAACACCACCAACAGAGAGTAGATTAGGCTACATACCATAAACACCACCAACGCAGAGTAGATTTAGAGATTAGGCTACATACCATAAACACCACCAAACAGAGTAGATTTAGAGATTAGGCTACATACCATAAACACCACCAACAGAGAGTAGATTAGGCTACATACCATAAACACCACCAAACAGAGTAGATTTAGAGATTAGGCTACATACCATAAACACCACCAAACAGAGTAGATTTAGAGATTAGGCTACATACCATAAACACCACCAACAGAGAGTAGATTAGGCTACATACCATAAACACCACCAACGCAGAGTAGATTAGGCTACATACCATAAACACCACCAACGCAGAGTAGATTTAGAGATTAGGCTACATACCATAAACACCACCACCAACAGAGTAGATTAGGCTACATACCATAAACACCCCCACCAACAGAGTAGATTTAGAGATTAGGCTACATACCATAAACACCACCACCAACAGAGTAGATTAGGCTACATACCATAAACACCACCAACGCAGAGTAGATTAGGCTACATACCATAAACACCACCAACGCAGAGTAGATTTGGAGATTAGGCTACATACCATAAACACCACCAACGCAGAGTAGATTAGGCTACATACCATAAACACCACCAACAGAGTAGATTAGGCTACATACCATAAACACCACCACCAACAGAGTAGATTAGGCTACATACCATAAACACCACCAACAGAGTAGATTAGGCTACATACCATAAACACCACCAACGCAGAGTAGATTAGGCTACATACCATAAACACTACCAACGCAGAGTAGACTTGGAGATTAGGCTACACACCATAAACACCACCAACGCAGAGTAGACTTGGAGATTAGGCTACATACCATAAACACTTGGAGATTAGGCTACATACCATAAACACCACCAACAGAGAGTAGATTAGGCTACATACCATAAACACCACCAACGCAGAGTAGATTAGGCTACATACCATAAACACCACCAACGCAGAGTAGATTTAGAGATTAGGCTACATACCATAAACACCCCCACCAACAGAGTAGATTTAGAGATTAGGCTACATACCATAAACACCACCACCAACAGAGTAGATTAGGCTACATACCATAAACACCACCACCAACAGAGTAGATTAGGCTACATACCATAAACACCACCAACGCAGAGTAGATTAGGCTACATACCATAAACACCACCAACGCAGAGTAGATTTGGAGATTAGGCTACATACCATAAACACCACCAACGCAGAGTAGATTAGGCTACATACCATAAACACCACCAACAGAGTAGATTAGGCTACATACCATAAACACCACCACCAACAGAGTAGATTAGGCTACATACCATAAACACCACCAACAGAGTAGATTAGGCTACATACCATAAACACCACCAACGCAGAGTAGATTAGGCTACATACCATAAACACTACCAACGCAGAGTAGACTTGGAGATTAGGCTACACACCATAAACACCACCAACGCAGAGTAGACTTGGAGATTAGGCTACATACCATAAACACTTGGAGATTAGGCTACATACCATAAACACCACCAACAGAGAGTAGATTAGGCTACATACCATAAACACCACCAACGCAGAGTAGATTAGGCTACATACCATAAACACCACCAACGCAGAGTAGATTTGGAGATTCCCATATGCTGTAAGACACATACAGCACCTTAAGCAGCAGAACCATCTATCAACACTGAGAGTTGTCATCCATTCATTCATTTGTTGGTTGAGAGTGGTACTCACATGGTGGAGTGTAGAGGGGGTGGTTGATGTAGTAGGCTAACCAAGCAGAAAATCCCCAGTAGTACAGGCAGTTCTGAGAGTAGAACAGTATAGTATATAATAGAAAATAATAGAATAATATAGTATAGTATATAATAGCATATAATAGAATAGTATATAATATAATAGTATAGAATAGCATAGAATATAATAGTATATAATCGAATAGCATATAATAGAATAGAATAGTATAGAATAGCATAGAATAGTATATAATAGAATATAATAGAATAGCATATAATAGAATAGAATAGTATATAATAGAATAGTATAGAATAGCATAGAATAGTATATAATAGAATATAATATTATATAATAGAATATCATATAATAGAATAGTATAGAATAGCATAGAATAGTATATAATAGAATAGAATAGTATATAATAGAATAGCATAGAATATAATAGTATATAATAGAATAGCATATACTAGAATAGTATATAATAGAATAGCATAGAATAGAATAGCATAGAATAGAATATAATAGTATAAAATATAATTGTATATAATATAATTGTATATAATATAATAGTATATACTAGAATAGTATAGAATATAATAGTAGAGTATAGAATAGAATAGTATATAATAGAACAGTATAAAATAGAATATCATAGAATAGTATAGAATAGTATATAATAGAATTGTATATAATAGAATAGTATAGAATAGTATAGTATATAATAGAAAATAATAGAATAGTATATAATATAATAGTATAGAATAGTATATAATAGAACAGTATAGTATATAATAGAAAATAATAGTATAGTATATAATAGAATAGTATATATTAGTATATAATAGAATAGTATAGAATAGTATATAATAGCATAGTATATAATATAACAGTATAGAATAGCATTGTATAGAATAGTATAGTATAGTATAGTATATATTAGTATTTAATAGAACAATAGGATATAATATAATAGTATAGAATATAATAGTATATAATAGAACAGTATAGTATGTATAGAAAAGTTTAGTGTAGTAGATAATAGTATAGTATATAACAGTATAGTATATCAATGAATAATGAGTAGAATAGTATAGTATAGAATAGTATAGAATATAATAGTATAGAATAGTATATAATAGTATAGAATAGAATATAATAAAATAGTATATAATAGAATAGAATAGTATAGAATATAATAAAATAGTATAGAATAGAATAGTATAGAATAGTATATTATAGAATAGTATAGAATATAATAGTATAGAATAGCATCATATAGAATATAATAGTATAGAATAGAATAGTATAGAATATAATAGTATAGAATAGTATATTATAGAATAGTATAGAATATAATAGTATAGAATAGCATCATATAGAATATAATAGTATAGAATATAATAGTATAGAATAGAATAAAATAGTATAGAATAGTATAGAATATAATATAATAGTATAGAATATAATAGTATAGAATAGAATAGTATAGAATAGTATAGAATAGCATCATATAGAATATAATAGTATAGTATCCCTCCATCCCATGACATCTCAACACCAGAGGCCAGACATCACATGTTTCGATACAGGGTGGGAAGATCACCACCTAACAACAAAAGCCCAACGCCAGCAGCTATCAATCAGATCATTTAGCCTGACTACGTTTTCATTCAGTTTTAAGAGATGAACATTCACAAGTGTTTAACCAGGTTTATTTAGCCAGGTAAGTCACTGAGAAAAAGGATCTTATAATTAAATTAACCAATTGAACAGCTACACGTAAACACTATTGAATTCCCGAATGTTTTAGGCGCCAGAGTTTGGTGGAACTGACCCTCATGATGGTTTGCAGTGGCAAGGTGCCGTCTGAGAAGCGATGAATGAAGACGGTTTCCAACAGCCTTCTGAAGTAGTGGAAACAGTGACACACACACGCCAGCCTACAGCAGTAGAGAGAAGGGGTAGAGTGGGGGGTAGAGAAGGGGGTAGAGTGGGGAGTAGAGAAGGGGTAGAGAAGGGAGTAGAGTGGGGGTAGAGAAGGGGGTAGAGTGGGGGAAGAGTGGGGGAAGAGAAGGGGGTAGAGTGGGGAGTAGAGAAGGGGGTAGAGTGGGGAGTAGAGAAGGGGGTAGAGAAGGGGGTAGAGTGGGGGGTAGAGAAGGGGGTAGAGAAGGGGGTAGAGTGGGGGTAGAGAAGGGGGTAGAGTGGGGGTAGAGAAGGGGAAGAGTGGGGGAAGAGAAGGGGGTAGAGTGGGGGTAGAGAAGGGGGTAGAGTGGGGAGTAGAGAAGGGGTAGAGAAGGGGGTAGAGTGGGGGGAAGAGAAGGGGGTAGAGTGGGGGTAGAGAAGGGGTAGAGAAGGTAGTGGTAGTAGTAAAGAGGACAAGAGTGGGGGTAGAGAAGGGGGTAGAGTGGGGGTAGAGAAGGGGGTAGAGAAGGGGGTAGAAGTGGGGGTACAGAAGGTAGTGGTAGTAGTAAAGAGGACAAGAGTGGGGGTAGAGAAGGGGATAGAGTGGGGGTAGAGAAGGGGGTAGAGTGGGGGTAGAGAAGGGGTAGAGTGGGGGTAGAGTGGGGGTAGAGAAGGGGGTAGAGTGGGGGAAGAGAAGGGGAGTAGAGTGGGCGTAGAGAAGGGGGTAGAGAAGGTAGTGATAGTAGTAAAGAGGACAAGAGTGGGGGTAGAGAAGGGGGTAGAGTGGGGGTAGAGAAGGGGTAAGAGAAGGTAGTGGTAGTAGTAAAGAGGACAAGAGTGGGGGTAGAGAAGGGGGAAGAGTGGGGGTAAGAGAAGGTGTAGAGAGAGGGGTAGAGTGGGGGTAGAGAGGGGGTAGAGAAGGGGGTAGAGTGGGGGAAGAGAAGGGAGTAGAGAAGGTAGTGGTAGTAGTAAAGAGGACAAGAGTGGGGGTAGAGAAGGGGGTAGAGTGGGGGTAGAGAAGGGGTAGAGAAGGGGGTAGAGTGGGGGTAGAGAAGGTAGTGGTAGTAGTAAAGAGGACAAGAGTGGGGGTAGAGAAGGGGGAAGAGTGGGGGTAGAGAAGGGGGTAGAGAAGGTAGTGGTAGTAGTAAAGAGGACAAGAGTGGGGGTAGAGAAGGGTAGAGTGGGGTAGAGAAGGTAGTGGTAGTAGTAAAGAGGACAAGAGTGGGGGGTAGAGAAGGGGGTAGAGTGGGGGTAGAGTGGGGGTAGAGAAGGGGTAGAGTGGGGGTAGAGTGGGGTAGAGAAGGGGTAGAGTGGGGGTGGAGTGGGGGTAGAGAAGGGGTAGAGTGGGAGTGGAGTGGGGGTAGAGAAGGGGTAGAGTGGGAGTAGAGAAGGGGGTAGAGTCGGGAGTAGAGAAGGGGGTAGAGAAGGGGGAAGAGTGGGGGTAGAGAAGGTGTAGAGAGGGGGTAGAGTGGGGGTAGAGAGGGAGTAGAGAAGGGGGTAGAGAAGGGGGTAGAGTGGGGGGAAGAGAAGGGGGTAGAGAAGGTAGTGGTAGTAGTAAAGAGGACAAGAGTGGGGGTAGAGAAAGGGAGTAGAGTGGGGGGTAGAGAAGGGGTAGAGAAGGGGGTAGAGTGGGGGTAGAGAAGGTAGTGGTAGTAGTAAAGAGGACAAGAGTGGGGGTAGAGAAGGGGAAGAGTGGGGGTAGAGAAGGTAGTGGTAGTAGTAAAGAGGACAAGAGTGGTGGTAGAGAAGGGAGTAGAGTGGGGGTAGAGAAGGGGATAGAGTGGGGGTAGAGAAGGGGATAGAGAAGGGGGTAGAGTGGGGGTAGAG
This sequence comes from Oncorhynchus nerka, assembly GCF_034236695.1. NCBI lineage: Eukaryota > Metazoa > Chordata > Actinopteri > Salmoniformes > Salmonidae > Oncorhynchus > Oncorhynchus nerka. The sequence goes on from NW_027038714.1 coordinate 5,650, forward strand.
AAGGGGGTAGAGTGGGGGTGGAGTGGGGGTAGAGAAGGGGGTAGAGTGGGAGTAGAGAAGGGGGTAGAGTGGGGGTAGAGAAGAGGGGTAGAGAAGGGGGAAGAGTGGGGGTAGAGAAGGTGTAGAGAGGGGGTAGAGTGGGGGTAGAGAGGGGGTAGAGAAGGGGGTAGAGAAGGGGGTAGAGTGGGGGAAGAGAAGGGGGTAGAGAAGGTAGTGGTAGTAGTAAAGAGGACAAGAGTGGGGGTAGAGAAAGGGGTAGAGTGGGGGTAGAGAAGGGGTAGAGAAGGGGGTAGAGTGGGGGTAGAGAAGGTAGTGGTAGTAGTAAAGAGGACAAGAGTGGGGGTAGAGAAGGGGGAAGAGGTAGAGAAGGTAGTGGTAGTAGTAAAGAGGACAAAGAGTGGTGGCAGAGAGAAGGGGGCAGAGTGGGGTAGAGGGATAGAGTGGGGGCAGGAGAAGGATAGAGAAGGCAGAGTGGGGTAGAGAAGCTATCATTATTTTGTAGTTGACCTTTGACCCAAGGTGACTGACTGACAGCATGTTCTTCACAGCAACGACACAGACATTCTAGACTATTGTGAGCAACCTTAACTCAATACCTAGAGACCTCACAAGAGATTCAGACTCTTGACATAAAAGTGCTAAGGTGTTGGGCTGATGGTCGCTGACCCGGGTTCTAGTCCCGGGCCGGGGCGGCACCCAAATATAGCTTACATTGGTGTCAGAAGTGAATGCACCTGTGAGGCCATCAGAGAAGTACAGAGAAAACTTGAGGACACACTCTCCCAAAGGAAGCCGCTGAACCAGCCGGGGCTACCTTGGAATTTGCCACCATATACGTACGTGACCACTGAGCAGGATTGGAGGTATAGTCATCTTTCTGCTCGTAGACGTGATGAGACGAGGAAGAAAACAAAAGGTAGATGAAGAGAGGTCCGATGCACCAATAGAAACACCTGTACAGGAGAAGAGAGGTTATATACACCTGTACAGGAGAAGAGGTCAGATACACCTGTACTATACACCGTACAGAAGAGAGGTTATATACACCTGTACAGAGAAGAGAGGTCAGATACACTGTACTATACACCTGTACAGAGAAGAGAGGTTATATACAGTACAGGATAAGAGATCATACCCCTGTACAGGAGAAGAGAGGTCATATACCCCTGTACAGGAGAAGAGAGGTCATATACACCTGTACAGGAGAAGAGAGGTCATATACACCTGTACAGGAGAAGAGAGGTCATATACACCTGTACAGGAGAAGAGGTCACATAAACACCTGTACAGGAGAAGAGAGGTCATATACACCTGTACAGGAGAAAAGAGGTCATATACACCTGTACAGGAGAAGAGAGGTCAGATACACCTGTACAGGAGAAAAGAGGTCATATACACCTGTACAGGAGAAGAGAGGTCATATACCCCTGTACAGGAGAAGAGAGGTCATATACACCTGTACTGGAGAAAAGAGGTCATATACACCTGTACAGGAGAAAAAGGTTATATACACCTGTACAGGAGAAGGAAGGTCATATACACCTGTACAGGAGAAGAGAGGCTGTCATATACACCTGTACAGGAGAAGAGAGGTCATATACACCTGTACAGGAGAAGAGAGGTCATATACACCTGTACAGGAGAAAAGAGGTCATATACACCTGTACATGAGAAGAGAGGTCACATACATCTGTACAGGAGAAGAGAGGTCATATACACCTGTACAGGAGAAGAGAGGTCATATACACCTGTACAGGAGAAGAGAGTCATATACACCTGTACAGGAGAAGAGAGGTCATATACACTGTACAGGAGAAGAGAGGTCATACACCTGTACAGGAGAAGAGAGGTCAGATACACCTGTACAGAGAAGAAGGTTATATACACCTGTACAGGAGAAGGAGGTTATATACACCTGTTCAGGAGAAGAGAGGCTATATACAGGAGAAGAGAGATCATATACACCTGTACAGGAGAAGAGAGATCAGATACACCTGTTCAGGAGAAGATAGGTCATATACACCTGTAAAGGAGAAAATAGGTCATATACACCTGTTCAGGGAAGAGAGGTCATATACACCTGTTCAGGGGAAGAGAGGTCATATACACCTGTTCAGGAGAAGAGAGGTCAGATACACCTGTTCAGGGAAGAGAGGTCAGATACACCTGTACAGGAAGAGATCAGATACACCTGTTCAGGGGAAGAGAGGTCAGATACACCTGTACAGGAGAAGAGAGGTCAGATACACCTGTTCAGGGGAAGAGAGGTCAGATACACCTGTTCAGGGAAGAGAGGTCAGATACACCTGTTCAGGAGAAGAGAGATCCGATACACCTGTTCAGGAGAAGAGAGGTCATATACACCTGTTCAGGAGAAGAGAGTCAGATACACCTGTTCAGGGGAAGAGAGGTCAGATACACCTGTACAGGAGAAGAGAGGTCATATACACCTGTACAGGAGAAGAGAGGTCATATACCCCTGTACAGGAGAAGAGGTCATATACACCTGTACAGGAGAAGAGGAGAAAAGAGAGGATACACCTGTACAGGAGAAAGAGGTCAGATACACCTGTACAGGAGAAAAGAGGTCAGATACACCTGTACAGGAGAAGAGAGGTCATATACACCTGTACAGAGAAGAGGGTACTGAGAAAAGAGGTCATATACACCTGTACAGGAGAAGGAAGGTTGGTATACACCTGTACAGGAGAAGAGAGGTCATATACACCTGTACAGGAGAAGAGAGGTCATATACACCTGTACAGGAGAAGAGAGTCATATACACCTGTACAGGAGAAGAGAGGTCATATACACCTGTACAGGAGAAAAGAGGTCATATAACACCTGTACAGGAGAAAAGAGGTCATATACACCTGAGAAGAGAGGTCATCGTACAGGAGAAGAGAGGTCATATACACCTGTACATGAGAAGAGAGGTCATATACACCTGTACAGGAGAAGAGAGATCAGATACACCTGTACAGGAGAAGAGAGGTCATATACACCTGTACAGGAGAAGAGAGCAGTCAGTATACACCTGTACAGGAGAAGAGAGGTCAGATACACCTGTACAGGAGAAGGAAGGTTATATACACCTGTACAGGAGAAGAGAGGTTATATACACCTGTTCAGGAGAAAGAGAGGTCATATACACCTGTACAGGAGAAGAGAGATCAGATACACCTGTTCAGGAGAAGAGAGGTCATATACACCTGTAAAGGAGAAAATAGGTCATATACACCTGTTCAGGGGAAGAGAGGTCAGTATACACCTGTTCAGGGAAGAGAGGTCATATACACCTGTTCAGGGAAGTAGAGGTCAGATACACCTGTTCAGGGAAGAGAGGTCAGATACACCTGTACAGGAGAAGAGAGATCAGATACACCTGTACAGGAGAAGAGAGGTCAGATACACCTGTACAGGAGAAGAGAGGTCAGATACACCTGTTCAGGGGAAGGAGGTCAGATACACCTGTTCAGGGAAGAGAGGTCAGATGGCACCTGTTCAGGAGAAGAGAGGTCAGATACACCTGTTCAGGAGAAGAGAGGTCAGATACACCTGTTCAGGGAAGAGAGGTCAGATACACCTGTTCAGGGAAGAGAGGTCAGATACACCTGTACAGGAGAAGAGGTCAGATACACCTGTACAGGAGAAGAGAGGTCAGATACACCTGTACAGGAGAAGAGAGGTCAGATACACCTGTACAGGAGAAGAGAGGTCAGATACACCTGTACAGGGGAAGAGAGGTCAGATACACCTGTACAGGGGAAGAGAGGTCAGATACACCTGTACAGGAGAAGAGAGGTCAGATACACCTGTACAGGAGAAGAGAGGTCAGATACACCTGTTCAGGAGAAGAGAGAATATATACACCTGTTCAGGGGAAGAGAGGTCAGATACACCTGTTCAGGAGAAGAGAGGTTATATACACCTGTTCAGGGGAAGAGAGGTCAGATACACCTGTTCAGGAGAAGAGAGGTTATATACACCTGTTCAGGAGAAGAGAGGTTATATACACCTGTTCAGGAGAAGAGAGGTTATATACACCTGTACAGGAGAAGAGAGGTCAGATACACCTGTTCAGGAGAAGAGAGGTCAGATACACCTGTTCAGGGGAAGAGAGGTCAGATACACCTGTTCAGGAGAAGAGAGGTTATATACACCTGTTCAGGAGAAGAGAGGTCAGATACACCTGTACAGGAGAAGAGAGGTTATATACACCTGTTACACCTGTTCAGAGAAGAGAGGTCAGATACACCTGTTCAGGAGAAGAGAGGTCATATACACCTGTTCAGGAGAAGAGAGGTTATATACACCTGTTCAGGAGAAGAGAGGTTATATACACCTGTTCAGGAGAAGAGAGGTCAGATACACCTGTTCAGGAGAAGAGAGGTCATATACACCTGTTCAGGAGAAGAGAGAGGTTATATACACCTGTTCAGGAGAAGAGAGGTCAGATACACCTGTTCAGGAGAAGAGAGGTCATATACACCTGTACAGAGAGAAGAGAGGTTATATACACCTGTTCAGGAGAAGAGAGGTCATATACACCTGTAAAGGAGAAAATAGGTCATATACACCTGTTCAGGGGAAGAGAGGTCATATACACCTGTTCAGGGAAGAGAGGTCATATACACCTGTTCAGGGAAGAGAGGTCAGATACACCTGTTCAGGGGAAGAGAGGTCAGATACACTTGTACAGGTGAGAAGAGATCAGATACACCTGTACAGGAGAAGAGAGGTCAGATACACCTGTACAGAGAAGAGAGGTCAGATACACCTGTTCAGGGAAGAGAGGTCAGATACACCTGTTCAGGGAAGAGAGGTCAGATACACCTGTTCAGGGGAAGAGGTCAGATACACCTGTTCAGGAGAAGAGAGGTCAGATACACCTGTTCAGGGAAGAGAGGTCAGATACACCTGTTCAGGAAGAGAGGTCAGATACACCTGTTCAGGGAAGAGGTCAGATACACCTGTTCAGGGGAAGAGAGGTCAGATACACCTGTACAGGAGAAGAGAGGTCAGATACACCTGATACAGGAGAAGAGAGGTCAGATACACCTGTACAGGAGAAGAGAGGTCAGATACACCTGTACAGGGGAAGAGAGGTCAGATACACCTGTTCAGGGAAGAGAGGTCAGATACACCTGTTCAGGGAAGAGAGGTCAGATACACCTGTTCAGAGAAGAGAGGGATACACCTGTTCAAGAAGAGGTTATATACACCTGTTCAGGGGAAGAGATACAGGTCAGAGGTTACACCTGTTCAGGAGAAGAGGTCAGATACACCTGTTTTCATATACACCTGTTCAGGGGAGAAGAGAGGTTATATACACCTGTTCAGGAGAAGAGAGGTTATATACACCTGTACAGGAGAAGAGAGGTCAGATACACCTGTTCAGGAGAAGAGAGGTCAGATACACCTGTTCAGGGGAAGAGAGGTCAGATACACCTGTTCAGGAGAAGAGAGGTTATATACACCTGTTCAGGAGAAGAGAGGTCAGATACACCTGTACAGGAGAAGAGAGGTTATATACACCTGTTCAGGAGAAGAGAGGTTATATACACCTGTTCAGGAGAAGAGAGGTCAGATACACCTGTTCAGAGAAGAGAGGTCATATACACCTGTTCAGGAGAAGAGAGGTTATATACACCTGTTCAGGAGAAGAGAGGTCAGAAGAGAGGATACACCTGTTCAGTGAGAAGAGAGGTTATATACACCTGTTCAGAGAAGAGAGGTCAGATACACCTGTTCAGAGAAGAGAGGTCATATACACCTGTTCAGGAGAAGAGAGGTCAAATACACCTGTTCAGGAGAAGAGAGGTTTATATACACCTGTTCAGAGAAGAGAGGTCAGATACACCTGTTCAGGAGAAGAGAGGTCTGGTGAGAAGAGATCAAATACACCTGAGGTACAGGAGAAGAGAGGTCAGATACACCTGTACAGGAGAAGGAAGGTTATATACACCTGTTCAGAGAAGAGAGGTCAGATACACCTGTTCGTGAGAAGAGAGGTCACTGATAGGCAACATGTCCGCTCACCGTTTGCTGTTCCCAGAAAACAGTACAGTGGGAACAGCACCTTATATCCCAGAAACATCGTGGTCTCACCATGGTCCACCCCAGCTGCGGTCCCAGGTCATGGAAGAACATTGTTACCGTGGTTCCCACCGGTAGATTCTCCAATACCTCATCATCCTTCAGGGACTCCCCATCTGACAAAATGTAGTGTTGTCATGGTTACAGTTCTGTATAACAAGATGATTTATTTAGCAGCCGTTTCCTGGTCACAGATTAAAACCTAGTCCTGGACTAAAAAGTACTTTCAACAGAGAATCTCCATTGGTTCTTGCTTTTCAGTCCAGGACTAGGCTTGGTGTCTCGGGGAAACGGAATCTAACTGTTTATTCAAAGAGATCGACACATAAGGGATAGTGGTGAATCGTGTTGATGTTCTGAATAGACAGGGAAGACATTAGGACATTCAACCCCCCCAGTCTTTAGCAGTGAAGTCACAAGCTATGCTGGTCGACTACTGCATAGCAATCTAGCTGTGCCAAAAGCCCTGAGCCTGGTTTCCCAATAACGATGGAATTGAGGTCAAATGCATCGTTAAAACACTAAGGAAAGACGATGCATTTAGCACCCGTTCTCTCAGCGCGATGTTTTGGGGAACTCATGTTACACTTACCTGAGTGTTTGAACGATGCGTCGTTTCTACAACCGACAAAAGACGAATATTATGCCTTTCAAAACACTTAATGTAGAGGAGGAATGGATTGCCGGAGCAGTGGTTGTGGTTACGTGTCATCACTGATAGGGGACGGAAAATGATCGCGGGCTCTCGGATCAGCTTTATCCAATCGAATATTACCTAAGATGTTACAGGATGAATTCACAAAACATGACGATCAGTGTTGTAGAGAAGGATATTACAACTTCACTCGTTATTTGTACAACAGATGACAAAATCACGTGAGTCTAATATTGAATTGACAGACTTAGAGAAGTTGTTTCTATCATGGGTTCTGAGGATGATATGTATTGATTTCAGATAAACTGTTTATGTAATAAAGCACAACGATGGTTTTGGGGAACAGCTCTGAGATTTCCAATGATACCCTACGAAGGTTCTAATTCACACTAAAGATGAATATATTGACATATATATTTCAAATACATATGTACTACTTTTAGAATTAAATATATCTAAATACAAGTACTTAAGTATGTCCATTTCTTTGGTACACCCATCTAGTACCGGGTCTGACTTTTGCCTCCAGAACAGCCTTAATTATTCAATCATTGCTCAGTTGGTATCAAGAGACCTACTTCAAAGTGTGCCAGGAAAACATTCCCCACACCAGTACACCACATCACCAGCCTGTACCGTTGACACCAGGCAGTATGGAGCCGTGGACTTATGCTGCTTATGCCTAAGGGGTTATTACGGTGACCGTATTACCGCCACACTGGTGGGCACAAGTCATGATGGCAGTCAAATTCCATGTGACTGTTTATTCACGGTAATTAGGCTTCTCCAAGCCTGATGCTCATGGTTATAAGTAGTCTACCAAACTTGCTAACTGCCTGGTACTCAGCACTTCATTGTCCCCCTAATCACACTGACATCAATACAAATGTATATTTTTTAAAAACGAATCAAACACTTCATGAGCTCATGTTCCGTAACATTTCTATAGGCTATGCAATTGGGTGAGAAAACAGAGTGATGGCCTCTAATAAAAGAAGAGAATCCCATCAGCTATATATATAGGCTAGGCCTACTATATTTATTTCTAAATTTTCCTAATATTAAATACATTGCTTTCACAAGAGAGTATAGCCTACCTGGCTGGCATGAAAATGATCCAAGGCAAAAGCTCATTCGCTAGTTAAGTGCATAGATGATTTTTTTTTTCCTGCCCCTGTTTCTGGACAGGTAAATAATAATGGTACATTTTAAATCAAAACAAATTTCACATAGATATTATTTAGTAAAGACCAGATTAAAACAATAATATAATAGTAATATACAGTATTATCATTTTTATGTTTAATTTCATGTGTATTTAACCTTTGTTTAACTAGACAAGTCAGTTAGGAATAAATTCTTATTTACAATGACGGCCCACCAGGTGGGAAAGGGCAGTGCGTCATCTGTGAATCTCGGTGTGCTGAATTGGAGTGGGTCTAGGGTTTGGGGAGGATGGTGCTGATGAACCATGACCAGCCTTTCAAAGCACTTCATTGCTACCGACGTGAGTGCCACGGGGCAGTAGTCAATAAGGCAGGTTACCTTCGCTTTCTTGGGCACAGGGACTATGGTGGTCTGCTTGAAACATGTAGGTATTACAGACTCGGACAGGGAGAGGTTGAAAATGTCAGTGAGTACAGCGAATCTTTGACATCATTCAGCCCCATTCAGCCCCATTCAGTCCCATTCAGCCCCATTCAGTCCCATTCAGTCCCATTCAGCCCCATTCAACCCCATTCAGCCCCATTCATCCCCATTCAGCCCCATTCATCCCCATTCAGCCCCATTCATCCCCATTCATCCCCATTCAGCCCCATTCAGCAATATGGCACACTTCAGTACATAGTGACAGTGCTGATGTCCTCCACGTACAGTATTACTATGGAAAACTTCAGACGGCTCATGAAGCCGGAAGTATAAGAATGTGGTTTTGATGCCTTTGATTTAAACGCATAGACATAAACACACACACACACACACACACACACACACACACACACACACACACACACACACACACACACACACACACACACACACACACACACACACACACACACACACACACACACACACACACACACACACACACACATACACACACACACACACACACCTACCTTCCTGATTTTTAAGATGAAAGGGGTTAATTAAACCTCCCCAGATTAGGGTGGCAGGTAGTCTACTGGCAGGTAGTCTACTGGCAGGTAGTCTACTGGCAGGTAGTCTACTGGCAGGTAGTCTACTGGCAGGTAGTCTACTGGCAGGTAGCCTACTGGCAGGTAGTCTACTGGCAGGTAGCCTACTGGCAGGTAGTCTACTGGCAGGTAGTCTACTGGCAGGTAGTCTACTGGCAGGTAGCCTACTGGCAGGTAGCCTACTGGCAGGTAGCCTACTGGCAGGAAGCCTACTGGCAGGAAGCCTACTGGCAGGTAGCCTACTGGCAGGTAGCCTACTGGCAGGTAGCCTACTGGCAGGTAGCCTACTGCCAGGAAGCCTACTGGCAGGTAGCCTACTGGCAGGAAGCCTACTGGCAGGAAGCCTACTGGCAGGGAAGCCTACTGTACTGGCAGGTAGTCTACTGGCAGGTAGCCTACTGCCAGGAAGCCACTGGCAGGTAGCCTACTGGCAGGAAGCCACTGGCAGGTAGCCTACTGGCAGGTAGCCTACTGGCAGGAAGCCACTGGTAGGTAGCCTACTGGCAGGTAGCCTACTGGTTAAGTGTGTTATGGCAGTAACTGAAAGGTTTCTGGTTTGGCTCCCTGAACCAACTAGGTGAAAAGTCTGGCAATGTGCTCTGAACCAGGCAAACCCTACGCTTTGGTTAAAAGCCGTTGTTACATGACTAAAATGTAATCAGGCTTGACTTCCGTGCCCTGTTACTCTATCCTACCAAAGCTCTGAGAGACCAGGGATCAAATAGTACTTGTTTTCTTTCAATATCATGTTTGATTTAGCCTGCATGGAGTATCAGATGGGCAGGAATGCATGCACACAAACACACATATCTCATATCTCATAGCTACAGTCCTCTCTGTGACCTGCTATTGGCCAGCTAGTGCTTTTGGCACAGAACCTTACAAGACCTATCTGTTATGTCAGAGAAGTTCAGGTCATGCTCTCAGCTGTCCAGACTCTTCGGGTGGTGTCAAAACATCATCAGGTTACAGCTATGTCTTCCAGTCCGTCATACGAGAGGTCATGTGACAAAAGAGAATGTGGGCACAGACTAGGGCAGAGTCACAAAATTTCATCAGCTGGTGATAACTGTCGCTCTCACGGTAATTGACCGTTAATTAACGTAAACACATTTAGCTTTTAATGACTTCTACACACAGTCTACAAGCCACTGATGCAGACCTTTGGAACATCTACATTTTAAAATGTCTAATAAATCCATGTAATATATTCTACACCTCCACAATAAATCCATGTAATATAGTCTACCTACACCTCCACAATAAATCCATGTAATATATTCTACACCATCACAATAAATCCATGTAATATATTCTACACCATCACAATAAATCCATGTAATATAGTCTACCTACACCATCACAATAAATCCATGTAATATAGTCTACCTACACCTCCACAATAAATCCATGTAATATATTCTACACCATCACAATAAATCCATGTAATATATTCTACACCTTCACAATAAATCCATGATTTATTTTAGACAGGTCTAAAGCAACATGATATGAAGAAAATGTAGTCTATTTCAGAAGAACAGAATAGCATCCTCTGAGTCAATCCTTATGTTAGGTCCTGATCTGGCTGTGCCATATGGCTGTGTTCTACACTAGTTCATTTAGCAGACAAGATTTGCTGAGAATTCTGTGGCATTATTTTATAGTATGAAGAATACAATTGAACAAAGCTGAATAAAATAGACAGGAGCACATGGATTTATGTGTTGAGAGGTTCCTAAATGGTACATCCTATATGCTTCATTTTGAAGAAACTCAAATGTAAAATCTATTTTGTTTAACACTTTTTGGGGGGGGATACTACATGATTTTCTTTGCTATTTCATAGTTTTGATGTCTTCACTATTATTCCACAATGAAAACAATTGTAAAAAAAAAATCAAGAAAAACCCGAGAAGGTGTTCTGAAACTTTTGACTGGTACTGATATAAACTGATATAAACAATATGAGATATTCTATTGAAATGGTTACTTGCATAGTGGAGTCTTTATTTTATATATATATTTTTTAATCCTTTATTTAACCAGGCAACAAATTCTGATTTACAATGACGGCCTACCAGAATGCAAAAGGCCTCCTGCAGGTACGGGGCTGGGATAAAATCTAAAATAAATAAATATATATATATATGTATATAAACTCAGCAAAAAAAAAAACATCCCTTTTCAGGACCGTGTCTTTTTCAAAGATAGTTCGTAAAAATCCAAAATAATTTAACACAGATCTTCATTGTAAAGGGATTAAACACTGTTTCCTATGCTAGTTCAATGAACCAGAAACAATTAATGCACCTGTGGGCAGCTCGTTAAGACACTGTCAGCTTACAGAGGTAGGCAGTGAGGTCACAGTTATGGAAACTAGGACACTAAAGAGGTCTTTCTACTGACTTCTGAAACACTAAAAGAAAGATGTCAGGGTCCCTGCTCATCTGTGTGATGCCTGGGGCATGCTGCAAGGAGGCATGAGACTGGCAGATGGCCAGGGCACAATTTGCAGCGTCCATTGGGACGCGCCAAGACAGTGCTGCTAAGGCAGTGAGGCAGGACAGATGAAGCTGATCGCCCCCTCGCAGTGCAACACGAGTATAAGAACACCTGCATAGGACTGTAGATCTGAACATCACACTCAGTGTGGACAAGTACAGTGACAACATCACAATAAACCGCCTTGAGTTAGATAATGAACCAGACAGGACAGGAAAGGCCTTCACTGAATAGCGCGGCTGTAGGAATTGTATGGGAGGCTCCGCCATGGTTCAGGCAGTGTGTCACAGCATCATCGTACTAAGCTTGTTGTCATTGCAGACAATCTCAACGCTGTGCATTACAGGGAAGACATCCTCTCCTCATGTGGTGTCTTTCCTGCAGGCTCATCCTGACATGACCTCCAGCATGACAATGCCACCACCAATACTGCTCATTCTGTGCTGTTGATTTCCTGCAAGAGTAGGAATGTCAGTGTTCTGCCAAGGACAGCGAAGAGCCCAGGGATCTCAATCCTACTGAGCACTTCTAGACCTGTTGGATGGGAGGAGTGAGGCTAGGGCCATTCCCCCAGAGATGTCCGGGAACTTGCAGGTGCCTTGGTGGAGAGTGGGGTAAACATCTCGGCAGCAAGAACGGGCAAATCTGGTGCAGTCCATGAGGAGGAGATGCACTGCAGTACTAATGCGGCTGGTGGCCACCAGATACTGACTTACTTTTTGATTTTGTCCCCCCTTTGTTCAGGGACACATTATTCAATTATATTGAATTATGTACAAGACTTGTTCAGTTTATGTCTCAGTTGTTGAATCTTGTTATTTCATACAAACGGCCCCACATGTTATTTGTATTGGACAATGTGTAACATTTTTATTTATATTAATGTCATCATGCTCCAGGAGCAGGGTAAAATAAATGTCATCAATGCACAGTAGAGAATGAGGATTGTTTTTCCATGGTTCATTTTCATGCTAGCCAGTAGGCTACAGTACTTTTGTAAGAGAGGCCAATGTGCCCAATATTAGGACATTTGTGAATAATATAGGGGCTGAACCTATAGAAAGCTGATGGGATCCTCCTCTTTTTAGAGGCCATCCTCTGTTTTCTCATGCATCTTTATTTATCTATTTATTTTACCAGGCAGTAAGTTGATTACATTCATTTGCAGCAACGACCTGGGGAATAGTTACAGGGAGAGGAGGGGATGAATGAGCCAATTGTAAACTGGGGATTATTAGGTGACCGTGATGGTTTGAGGGTCAGATTGGAAATTTAGCCAGGACACGGAGTTAATATTCCTACTGAGACAATAAGTGCCATGGGATCTTAATGACCTCAGAGAGTCAGGACACCGCTTAACGTCCCATCCGAAAGACGGCACCCTACGCAGGGCAGTGTCCCCAAATCACTGCCCTGGGGCATTGGGATATTTTTTAGACCAGAGCAGAGTGCCTCCTACAGGCCCTCCAACACCACCTCCAGCATCTGGTCTCCCATTCAGAACTGACCAGGACCAACCCTGCTTAGCTTCAGAAGCATGCCAGCAGTGGTATGCAGGGTGGTATTGTTTATTCCCTATATATAATTGTTTATACCCTATATATAATTGTTTATAACCTATATAAAAATTGTGCAACACAAGCTCATTGGCTATGAAGTGTTTGATTATATTTTCCAATACATTTTGCAATGATGTCAGAGTGATTAGAGGACAATAGAGTGCTGGAGTACCAGGCAGTTAGCCAGTCTGGGAGGCTACTAATGACCATCAGCAGCATCCGAGCTTGGAAGAAGCCTAATTACCGTGACTAAGCGGTTACGTGGAATTTGACTACCTTCATGACTGTGACCGCCGGTGTGGCGGTAATACCGTAATACGGTCACCGTAACAACTCATAGGCACCGGCTAGCCGTCCCAATAGGAAAACATTCACGTAACGACAAACAAACTGTACACTGTGACCCGCTGGTTACTTCTAGTGTTGAAATGTGTGATAATGTTGATATTATACAGTTGTAGTTCTTAACAATCTTCCTCCTGTCACTCCTGTCACTGTATGTCAATGTGTATGTCAGTGACGAGGGCTTAAGGATTCAGAGGAGGACGTACCTGGGTAATGGGACAAAGCCTGTCTGGCTGGGTACCATTTGGGGATCTGTAACCATCACAAATGACTTTAGTCACCTCAGAAACATTATTAGGACATCATCAGGGTTGGGATCAATTCAGTGTTTCAGGAAGTAATGTGAATTCAATTCAAATTTGGACAGGGCAGAGACCAGGCAGAGACTGACAGAGACTGGACAGAGACAGAGACAGGGCAGAGACCAGGCAGAGACTGGACAGAGACTGGACAGAGACAGAGACAGGGCAGAGACCAGGCAGAGACAGGACAGAGACTGACAGAGACAGAGACGGCAGTGACCAGGCAGAGACAGGACAGAGACCAGGCAGAGACAGGGCAGAGACCAGGCAGAGACAGGACAGAGACTGACAGAGACAGAGACAGGGCAGAGACCAGGCAGAGACTGGACAGAGACTGACAGAGACAGAGACAGGGCAGTGACCAGGCAGAGACAGGACAGAGACCAGGCAGAGACAGGGCAGGAGACCAGGCAGAGACAGGACAGAGACTGGACAGAGACAGAGACAGGGCAGAGACCAGGCAGAGACTGGACAGAGACTGACAGACAGAGACAGTGGGGCAGAGACCAGCAGAGACTGGACAGAGACTGGACAGAGAGACAGAGACAGGGCAGTGACCAGGCAGAGACAGACAGAGACTGGACAGAGACAGAGACAGGGCAGTGACCAGGCAGAGACAGTGACAGAGACCGGGCAGAGACAGAGACAGGACAGAGACCGGCAGAGACAGAGACAGGGCAGAGACCAGGCAGAGACAGGACAGAGACGGGCAGAGACCAGGCTGAGACTGGACAGAGACTGACAGAGACAGAGACAGGGCAGAGACCAGGCAGAGACTGGACAGAGACTGGAGACAGAGACAGAGACAGGCAGTGACCAGGCAGAGACAGGACAGACGGGGCAGAGACCAGGGCTGAGACTGGACAGAGACAGGGCAGAGACAGAGACAGGCAGAGACCAGGCAGAGACAGGACATGCAGACCAGGCAGAGACAGGACAGAGACAGGGCAGAGACAGAGACAGGGCAGATACCAGGCAGAGACAGGACAGAGACCAGGCAGAGACAGGACAGATGGGGCAGAGACCAGGCTGAGACTGGACAGAGACTGACAGAGACAGAGACAGGGCAGAGACCAGGCAGAGACAGGGCAGAGACCAGGCAGAGACAGGACAGACGGGGCAGAGACAGGACAGAGACTGGACAGAGACAGAGACAGGGCAGAGACCAGGCAGAGACTGGACAGAGACAGAGACAGGGCAGGGCCAGGCAGAGACTGGACAGAGACTGGACAGAGACAGAGACAGGGCAGAGACCAGGCAGAGACAGACAGAGACGAGGGCAGAGACCAGGCTGAGACTGGACAGAGACTGGACAGAGACAGACAGGGCAGAGACCAGGCAGAGACAGGACAGAGACAGAGGCAGAGACCAGGCAGAGACTGGACAGAGGCTGGACGAGGAACAGAGACAGAGGCAGTGACCAAAGGCAGAGACAGGACAGGCAGGACAGAGACAGAAGGAGACAAAGGCAGAGACAAGACAGGGCAGACAGAGACAAGGACAGAGACAGAGACAGGGCAGAGACCAGGCAGAGACTGGACAGAGACTGGACAGAGACAGAGACAGGGCAGAGACCAGGCAGAGACTGGACAGAGACTGGACAGAGACAGAGACAGGGCAGAGACCAGGCAGAGACTGGACAGAGACTGGACAGAGACAGAGACAGGGCAGTGACCCAGGCAGAGACAGGACAGAGACGGGGCAGGCAGAGACAGGACAGAGACGGGGCAGAGACCAGGCTGAGACTGGACAGAGACAGGGCAGAGACAGAGACAGGCAGAGACCAGGCAAGAGACAGGACAGAGACCTCAGGCAGAGACAGGACAGAGACGGGGCAGAGATACAGAGACAGGGCAGAGACCAGGCAGAGACAGGACAGAGACCAGGCAGAGACAGGACAGAGACGGGGCAGAGACCAGGCTGAGACTGGACAGAGACTGACAGAGACAGAGACAGGGCAGAGACCAGGCAGAGACAGGACAGAGACGGGCAGAGACAGAGACAGGGCAGACCAGGCAGAGACAGGACAGAGACGGGGCAGAGACCAGGCAGAGACACTGACAGAGACGGGGCAGAGACAGAGAGACAGGACAGAGACGGGGCAGAGACAGAGACAGGGCAGAGACCAGGCAGAGACAGGACAGAGACGGGGCAGAGACCAGGCTGAGACTGGACAGAGACTGGACAGAGACAGAGACAGGGCAGAGACCAGGCAGAGACAGGGCAGAGACCAGGCAGAGACAGGACAGAGACGGGGCAGAGACAGGACAGAGACTGGACAGAGACAGAGACAGGGCAGAGACCAGGCAGAGACTGGACAGAGACAGAGACAGGGCAGAGACCAGGCAGAGACTGGACAGAGACTGGACAGAGACAGAGACAGGGCAGAGACCAGGCAGAGACAGGACAGAGACGGGGCAGAGACCAGGCTGAGACTGGACAGAGACTGGACAGAGACAGAGACAGGGCAGAGACCAGGCAGAGACAGGACAGAGACGGGGCAGAGACCAGGCAGAGACTGGACAGAGACTGGACAGAGACAGAGACAGGGCAGTGACCAGGCAGAGACAGGACAGAGACGGGGCAGAGACAGGGCAGAGACCATGGTGGCAGAGACAGGACAGAGACTGGACAGAGACAGGACAGAGACAGAGACAGGGCAGAGACCAGGCAGAGACTGGACAGAGACTGACAGAGACAGAGACAGGGCAGAGACCAGGCAGAGACTGGACAGAGACTGGACAGAGACATACAGGGCAGAGACCAGGCAGAGACTGGACAGAGACTGGACAGAGACAGAGACAGGGCAGTGACCAGGCAGAGACAGGACAGAGACCGGGCAGAGACAGAGACAGGGCAGAGACCAGGTACAGGACAGAGACGGGGCAGAGACCAGGCTGAGACTGGACAGAGACAGGGCAGAGACAGAGACAGGGCAGAGACCAGGCAGAGACAGGACAGAGACGGGGCAGAGACCAGGCAGAGACCGGGACAGAGACGGGGCAGAGACCAGGGCAGTGACCAGGCAGAGACAGGACAGAGACGGGGCAGAGACAGGGCAGAGACCAGGCAGAGACAGGACAGAGACTGGACAGAGACAGGACAGAGACAGAGACAGGGCAGAGACCAGGCAGAGACTGGACAGAGACTGGACAGAGACAGAGACAGGGCAGAGACCAGGCAGAGACTGGACAGAGACTGGACAGAGACAGAGACAGGGCAGAGACCAGGCAGAGACTGGACAGAGACTGGACAGAGACAGAGACAGGGCAGTGACCAGGCAGAGACAGGACAGAGACCGGGCAGAGACAGAGACAGGGCAGAGACCAGGCAGAGACAGGACAGAGACGGGGCAGAGACAGAGACAGGGCAGAGACCAGGCAGAGACAGGACAGAGACGGGGCAGAGACCAGGCAGAGACAGGACAGAGACAGGGCAGAGACCAGGCTGAGACTGGACAGAGACTGGACAGAGACAGAGACAGGGCAGAGACCAGGCAGAGACTGGACAGAGACTGCGCGTTAGACAGAGACAGGCATGACCATGTGAGACAGGACAGAGACGGGGCAGAGTATACCAGGCTGAACTGACAGAGACAGGGCAGAGACAGAGACAGGCAGAGACCAGGCAGGAGACAGGACAGAGACCGGGCAGAGACAGGACAGAGACGGGGCAGAGACAGAGACAGGCAGAGACAGGCAGGAGACAGGACAGAGACCAGGCAGGAGACAGGACAGAGACGGCAGAGACCAGGCTGAGACTGGACAGAGACTGCAGAGACAGAGAGGGCAGAGACCACAGCAGAGACTGGACAGAGACGGGCAGAGACAGAGACAGGCAGAGACCACAGACTGGACAGAGACTGGAGAGACAGGGGCAGAGACCAGGCAGAGACTGACAGAGACTGACAGAGACAGAGACAGGGCAGAGACCAGGCAGAGACAGGGCAGAGACCAGGCAGAGAGACAGGACAGAGACGGGCAGAGACCAGGCTGAGACTGGACAGAGACAGAGACGGGGCAGAGACCAGGACAGAGACTGGGGCAGGAGACCAGGCAGAGACCAGGACAGAGACTGACAGAGACTGACAGAGACAGAGACGGGGCAGAGACCAGGCAGAGACAGGACAGAGACAGAGACCAGGCTGAGACAGGACAGAGACTGACAGAGACAGAGACAGGGCAGAGACCAGGCAGAGACAGGACAGAGACGGGGCAGAGACCAGGGCAAGAGACTGAACAAGGAGACTTAATCGAGACAGAGACAGGGGCAGTGAACCGGACAGGATGAGAGACGGGGCAGACAGGGGCAGAGACCGCAGAGACAGGACAGAGACTGGACAGAGACAGACAGAGACAGAGACAGGGGCAGAGACCAGGCAGAGACTGACAGAGACTGGACAGAGACAGAGACAGGGGCAGAGACCAGGCAGAGACTGACAGAGACTGGACAGAGACAGAGACAGGGGCAGAGACCAGGCAGAGACTGACAGAGACTGGACAGAGACAGAGACAGGCAGTGACCAGGCAGAGACCAGGACAGAGACTGGACAGAGACAGAGACAGGGGCAGAGACCAGGCAGAGACAGGACAGAGACGGGGCAGAGACCAGGCTGAGACTGGACAGAGACTCCACAGAGACAGAGACAGGCAGAGACCAGGCAGAGACAGAGACAGGACAGAGACAAATATCGCACAGGCAGAGACAGGACAGAGACGCCGCTTAACCGCGCAGAGACAGAGACTGGACAGAGACAGAGACAGGGCAGAGACCAGGCAGAGACAGGACAGAGACGGGGCAGAGACCAGGCAGAGACTGGACAGAGACTGACAGAGACAGAGACAGGCAGAGACCAGGCAGAGACAGGACAGAGACGGGGCAGAGACCAGGCTGAGACTGCGCTACAGAGACGGGCAGAGACAGGACAGAGACGACAGGGCAGAGACGGCAGGCAGAGACAGGACAGAGACCAGGCAGAGACAGGACAGAGACGGGGCAGAGACCAGGCAGAGACAGGACAGAGACAGAGACCAGGCAGACCAGCAGACAGGACAGAGACTGGACAGAGACCAGGCAGAGACCAGGCAGAGACGGACAGAGACTGGACAGAGACAGGGCAGAGACCAGGCAGAGACAGGACAGAGACTGGACAGAGACAGAGACTGGACAGAGACAGGGCAGAGACCAGGCAGAGACAGGACAGACTGACAGAGACAGAGACGGGCAGAGACCAGGCTGAGACAGGACAGAGACGGGGCAGAGACCAGGCAGAGACAGGACAGAGACCAGGCAGAGACAGGACAGAGACGGGGCAGAGAGACAGAGACAGGACAGAGACCAGGCTGAGACTGACAGAGACAGAGACAGGGCAGAGACCAGGCAGAGACAGGACAGAGACGGGGCAGAGACCAGCCTGAGACTGGACAGAGACTGACAGAGACAGAGACAGGGCAGAGACCAGGCAGAGACAGGACAGAGACGGGGCAGAGACCAGGCAGGGCCTGACAGAGACTGACAGAGACAGAGACAGGGCAGTGACCAGGCAGAGACAGGACAGAGACCCAAGCAGGCAGAGATAGGCAGAGACCAGGCCGAGACTGGACAGAGACGGGGCAGAGACAGGGCAGAGACCAGGCTGAGACTGGACAGAGACAGGACAGAGACCAGGCAGAGACAGGACAGAGACGGGGCAGAGACAGAGACAGGGCAGAGACCAGGCAGAGACAGGACAGAGACCAGGCAGAGACAGGACAGAGACTGGACAGAGACCAGGCAGAGACAGGACAGAGACGGGGCAGAGACCAGGCAGAGACAGGACAGAGACCAGGCAGAGACAGGACAGAGACGGGGCAGAGACCAGGCAGAGACAGGACAGAGACCAGGCAGAGACAGGACAGAGACGGGGCAGAGACCAGGCTGAGACCAGGCAGAGACAGGACAGAGACTGGACAGAGACCAGGCTGAGACCAGGCAGAGACCAGGCAGAGACCGGACAGAGACTGGACAGAGACAGGGCAGAGACCAGGCAGAGACAGGACAGAGACTGGACAGAGACAGAGACTGGACAGAGACAGGGCAGAGACCAGGCAGAGACAGGACAGAGACTGGACAGAGACAGAGACGGGGCAGAGACCAGGCTGAGACAGGACAGAGACTGGACAGAGACAGAGACAGGGCAGAGACCAGGCAGAGACAGGACAGAGACAGGACAGAGACTGGCAGAGACCAGGCTGAGACCAGGCAGAGACCAGGCAGAGGACAGAGACTGACAGAGACAGGGGCAGAGACCAGGCAGAGACCAGGCAGAGACAGGGCAGAGACCAGGCAGAGACCAGGCAGAGACCAGGCAGAGACCAGGCAGCGACAGGGCAGAGACAGAGACAGGGCAGAGACAGGGCAGAGACCGGGCAGAGACCAGGCAGAGACCGGGCAGAGACTGGACAGAGACTGGACAGAGACTGGACAGAGACCAGGCAGAGACCGGACAGAGACTGGACAGAGACTGGACAGAGACAGGGCAGAGACCAGGCAGAGAACAGGCAGCGACAGGGCAGAGACAGAGACTGGACAGAGACAGGGCAGAGACCAGGCAGAGACCAGGCAGCGACAGGGCAGAGACAGAGACTGGGCAGAGACAGGGCAGAGACAGGGCAGAGACAGGGCAGAGACCAGGCAGAGACAGGACAGAGGCAGGGTACTCACAGATCTTATATAATAGACACTTGATCTCTCCAATAGTGGCATTAGGTTCCACCTGACAGAATACACAACTATTACACATAAACAAATTGACATTAAGTATCTACTGTCCCAAAACCTCAGTTTCACAAAATTAAAGGGCTCTATTGAATCCTCATCCGGGAAGTTCAGCTTCACAGCATGAATTAAGCAGATTAAATAGAGCCCTAAAATCAGTACCGTAGGTTGCCTCATAATACAGAATACAACTTGTGAGGACAAAAAGGAAATGTCTGGTACAGTTACTACCTACTACCTAAACAGGTGAATTACAGAGTTTTTTTACAGCCAATGAAATGAAAAGGAGTTGTTTATATTTTTGTTACTTACCTTGTCCAAGTAGCAAAGCTTCAACTTTTTGAATCCTGAATCTCCACCTCATAGAAAATATAATTCTTATCCTTTTGGCCTTTCCTGTCGTCATACCATGGGCACATCTTGCCTTTATAAACTGGGCTACCACAAAAAGTCTTTTTAACCATGCTTCTAATGCGTACCTTCCAGGTGTGTGGTTTTCAGGGCCCTATCTGCCCTGTGGTGTGACTGTCGGGCCCTAGTTGCTGTGTGACAAGGGGGTTAAGATAACTCGACATGACTAACCCTGTGGTGTGTGTGTGTGTGTGTGTGTGTGTGTGTGTGTGTGTGTGTGTGTGTGTGTGTGTCTGTGTGTGCGTGTGTATATGACCCTAATAATTATCTCAGTGAGAAATAGGTTTGAGCAACATGAGAGGATGTTAGGGGATCTGATGTTAGACTACATTGTTCCTGATGCCAGTTATCTGCCCATATCCTGTGGCCTTCACCGTCAATTATTTCCATATGTTAGACCCATGAACACATCTCCAACCCATCTGACTAGTCTAAACATGATATGGCATCTGATAGAACGTCCTGGCGTCCCCTTGCTACATTCTGACACGGTGACATCAGGGCCGAGTCACAAAATGGCACCCGATCCCCTAGAAAGTGCACTACTTTTGATGATGACATTTGGGAGGCAGTTGAGAGCATGTCCCTGGCTAACAGCATGGTGCTACTGTAGTAGCATGTCCCTGGTTAACAGCATGGTGCTACTGTAGTAGCATGTCCCTGGTTAATAGCATGGTGCTACTCTAGTAGCATGTCCCTGGCTAACAACATGGTGCTACTCTAGTAGCATGTCCCTGGCTAACAGCATGGTGCTACTGTAGTAGCATGTCCCTGGCTAACAGCATGGTGCTACTGTAGTAGCATGTCCCTGGCTAACAGCATGGTGTTACTGTAGTAGCATGTCCCTGGCTAACAGCATGGTGCTACAGTAGTAGCATGTCCCTGGCTAACAGCATGGTGCTACAGTAGTAGCATGTCCCTGGCTAACAGCATGGTGTTACTGTAGTAGCATGTCCCTGGCTAATAGCATGGTGCTACTGTAGTAGCATGTCCCTGGCTAACAGCATGGTGCTACAGTAGTAGCATGTCCCTGGCTAACAGCATGGTGCTACAGTAGTAGCATGTCCCTGTCTAACAGCATGGTGTTACTGTAGTAGCATGTCCCTGGCTAACAGCATGGTGCTACTGTAGTAGCATGTCCCTGGCTAACAGCATGGTTCTACAGTAGTAGCATGTCCCTGGCTAACAGCATGGTTCTACAGTAGTAGCATGTCCCTGGCTAACAGCATGGTGTTACTGTAGTAGCATGTCCCTGGCTAGCAGCATGGTGCTAATCTAGTAGCATGTCCCTGGCTAACAGCATGGTTCTACAGTAGTAGCATGTCCCTGGCTAACAGCATGGTGTTACTGTAGTAGCATGTCCCTGGTTAACAGCATGGTGCTACTCTAGTAGCATGTCCCTGGCTAACAGCATGGTTCTACTGTAGTAGCATGTCCCTGGTTAACAGCATGGTGCTACTCTAGTAGCATGTCCCTGGCTAACAGCATGGTGCTACTGCAGTA
Source organism: Oncorhynchus nerka (assembly GCF_034236695.1). Classification (NCBI taxonomy): domain Eukaryota; kingdom Metazoa; phylum Chordata; class Actinopteri; order Salmoniformes; family Salmonidae; genus Oncorhynchus; species Oncorhynchus nerka. The sequence goes on from NW_027038714.1 coordinate 27,986, forward strand.
GCATGTCCCTGGCTAACAGCATGGTGCTACTGTAGTAGCATGTCCCTGGCTAACAGCATGGTGCTACTCTAGTAGCATGTCCCTGGCTAACAGCATGGTGCTACTGTAGTAGCATGTCCCTGGCTAACAGCATGGTGCTACTGTATTAGCATGTCCTAGCTAACAGCATGGTGCTACTGTAGTAGCATGTCCTGGCTAACAGCATGGTGCTACTGCAGGCAGCATGGTGCTACAGTAGTAGCATGTCCCTGGCTAACAGCATGGTGCTACTCTAGTAGCATGTCCCTGGCTATAGCATGGTGCTACTGTAGGAGCATGTCCCTGGCTAACGGCATAGGGGATTTCAGTTTGAGGTTTCATTGATAACCATAGTGAAGTCTGAAATGTAACATTACTGGCATACTGAACAGAAGCATCATCTAAATCACAGTAGGCCTACATTCAATCAGATGTACTTGTTTGTGCAGTCTGCATTTAAATATACTGAGTGCACAAAACGCTTGCCCTCAGTTCAGCCTCAATTCATCGGGCATGGACTCGACAAGGTGTTCCATAGGGATGCCGGTCCATGTTGACTCCAATGCTTCCACACAGTTGTGTCAAGTTGACTGAATGTCCTTTGGGTGGTGGACCATTCTTTAATACACACGGGAAATTGTTTAGTGTGAAAAACCCCAGCAGCACTGCAGTTCTGGACACAACAGGTGCGCCTGGCACATACTACCCTGTTCAAAGGAACTTTAGTATTTTGCACACATACACAATCCACGTCTCAATTGTCTCAAGGCTTAAAAATCTTTTAACCCATAAGAGTCCAAGCCCAGTCACAGCTGGGGGGTGGTTCTACTAAATATATGGAATTGTTTTAAGAAGGGCATTCAGGATCATTTTTCTATGAACAAACAAATTGAAAAATATATATATACAAAAATGATTTGATAAAAGAATGTATTTGCCTATTGCTATTAGCTCACACAAACATATTGAATAACAGATTCACAACATGGAACAGCAGATAGCCGTCCCCCCAAAGAAAACCTAAAGGAAGTTTGTTCAGAAGTCCTATGTCTGAGAGATATAAGAAAGATCAGGAAACATTTGTTAGCATTTTCTTTCTTCTCATGTATTTAACTCCTTATTTTTGGCACTAAACAGTCTCCATATATATTGTACTTCCTTTCATTTTGTTCAACTGGTACCGGGGACCTTCAGCATGTGGGGGACCTAGAGGACATACAACCGACATGTACTTCTTTCGTGGGAGTCTCACCTTTACACAGAGGGGTCTTTAGTGTGACCAAACTGTTTGGACGCTACAGATGCTGGCCGATCGGCTGCAACGACTTCAGATGAGTCCCCGCTTGTTGTGAGTCTCATCTTTCCATCGAGGCCAAACCTTTCGGACTTTACAGACTGATTTTCGAGATGCCTCGTGTTCTGACAAACATAGCTCTAGATCTGTCACTTTCACCACAGAAGCAGAAGTGAGACATAGGCGGATCCGTGACTGAGACACATCAAATGCAAAAAAACCCTACATATCTCCAGATTAAACTGACAGATTTTTATGGGGATGTTTTTATTATGCTAATTCGATTTCTATGGGGGTGCTGACATCAACCTTAGGGGTTAACCCATCTCCTCCTCTTCATCTAAATTGATTGAAGTGGATTTAAACAAGTGACATCAATAAGGCATCATAGTTTTCACCTGGATTCACCTGGTCAAGCAGGTGTTCATAATGTTTTGTAAACTCAGTGTATAAGTGAGGTGAAGAGGAAATGTAAGTCAGCAACTCTTCAGTTCACTCCTTAAAAGCCTCTTAATTCATGCACCTTTCCTTTGCGTTCAAATATATCTCTGATTTAAAAGAGTAAAAGTGCTTTGAAAAGTCTAATGAATTACTCTTACCTCAAAGAAAGCAATTCTGCTCAGCGCTCTGTCCTGTCTCCCCTGTCCTCTCAATGATCTTCTCAACAGCTCCCTCGATGTCAGAATCTGAAACAAGCCTGGCGTCAGCCTCACGTTCCTCCATCTGTGTCTGAACCCGAACAGTCCCTCCAGTCACGCATCTCCTCAAAGTCCCGCAAGAGGTTCTGACACTATAACCATCTAGATACATGGACCCATGTCTCTCTCTGCAAGAGGTTCTGGACTGTACAACCTCAAATGGATCCATGCTCTGATAGAGGTGCTATACACAATCACAGCCACCTTGATACTGACTGACACATTTAAATCAGGTGTCCATCAGAAGTCCGAACAGATCAGCTGTTTCCTGACCAGGTCTTTGCCCAAATAGCTCCCTATTTACTTAATTATTAATTGCACTACTTTTGACCAGGGACCATGGAACCTGTAGGGTACTAGTCTAAAGTAGTGCACTATATGGTGAATAGGGTGCCATTTGTGATGCCGTAAAGATTTCCTCGGGGACATTATGGAGTCTCATTAGTAAGACATCAATCACATCTATTGATTGGCTCCAATTTAAAGTGCTGTACTGTACGTTCACAGTCAGCGACATTTTAATAATTGACCACTAGAGGCAACACCAGTACATTGTCTACCCAGGTGTTCTCAACTGTAGAGAGCAAGCCTGTTTTAGAATAGCAGAGAAGAAGAAGCAGTTAAAAAAATATATATATATATGGCAATGTTGTCTTGTCTTTAGTGATTGAATGTAATCCAAAGCTCACCCAAAACACAGTAGGTGTCAGAAATACCATGACTGTACAAAACCTGTATAGGCTGTACAACCAATAGAGAGCTGAGAATAACACATGCTTCTTAGACACTGTCAGTTCTTAGACACATGCTTCACATGCTTCTTAGACACATCTGGCAGTTCAACACTGTTGGACTGCCAGATGGTGAAGCATGACTCATCACTACGGAGAACGAGTTTCCACTGCTCCAGAGTCCAATGGCGGCCATTTTTCCACCACTCCAGCCGACGCTTGTCATTGCGCATGGTGAATCTTAGGCTTGTGTGCGACTGCTCGGGCCATGGAAACCCAATTCATGGAGCCCCTGACGAACTGTTCTTGTGGTGACGTTGCTTCCGGAGGAAGTTTGGAACTCGGTAGGGATGTTTTTTTACCGGCTACAATCTTCAGTCCCGTTCTGTGAGGTTGTGTGGTCTACCACTTCACGGCTGAGGCGTTGTTGCTCCTAGATGTTTCCATTTCACAATAACAGCACTTACAAGTTTACCTGGGCAGAAATGTGACAAACTGACTTGTTGGAAAGGTGGTATCCTATGACGGTACCAGGTTGAAAGTCACTGAGCTCTTCAGTACGAGCCATTCTACCGCCAATGTTTGTCTATGGAGATAGCAACACTGAGTTTTTTTATTTATTTAGACTATTTTCTACATTGTAGAATAATAGTGAAGACATCAAAACTATGAAATAACACACTTGGAATTATGTAGTAACCAAGAAATTGTTAATGAACTTGTTCTCAACTAGCCTACCTGGTTAAATAAAGGTGAAATAAAAAATAAAAAAATAAAAATATTTTATATTTGAGGTTCTTCAAAGTAGCCACCATTTGCCTTGATGACAGCTTTGCACACGCTTCGCATTCTCTCAACCAGCTTCACCTGGAATGCTTTTCCAACAGTCTTGAAGGAGTTCCCACATATGCTGAGTACTTGTTGGCTGCTTTTCCTTCACTCTGTGGTCTAACTTATCAAAAACCATCTCAATTGGGTTGAGGTCGGGTGATTGTGGAGGCCAGGTCATCTGATGCAGCACTCCATCATTCTCCTTCTTGGTCAAATAGCCCTTACACAGCCTGGAGGTGTGTTGGGTCATTATCCTGTTGAAAAACAAATTATAGTCCCACTATGTGCAAACCAGGTGGCCACGGCAGTTGGAACCAAAAATCTCAAATTTGGACTCATCAGACCAAAGGACAGATTTCCACCGGTCTAATGTCCATTGCTCAAATTTCTCAGCCCAAGCAAGTCTCTTCTTATTATTGGTGTCCTTTAGTAGTGGTTTCTTTGCAGCAATTCAACCATAAGGGCTGAAATCTGAGGTGCAGTTAACTCACTGGTATGAAGAGATTCGGGAGACAGGCGCAGGAATGCGTAATAGTTTTTTTATTATACCCCGAATTTACGGCGTGCCCAGGACGAAGACCAAACAAACACGTAACAAAAACACAGGGTTGAAACCCAAACAATAGAGCGAATAAATAACACACGATGATTAAGCTTCTTTGGGATCGGTGTCCCTTCCACAGGACGGTTGAGCTCACGGAGGCTAATGCAATTAGCATGAGGTTGTAAGTAACAAGAACATTTCCCAGGACATAGACATATCTGATATTGGCAGAAAGCTTAAATTCTTGTTGATCTAATTGCACTGTCCAATTTACAGTAGCTATTACAGTGAAATAATGCCATGCTATTGTTTGAGGAGAGTGCACAATTTTGAACATGAAAAGTTATTAATAAACAAATTAGGCACATTTGGGCAGTCTTGATACAAAATTTGGAACAGAAATACAATGATTCATTGGATCAGTCTAAAATGTTGCACATACACTGATACCATCTACTGGTCAAAATTGAAATTGCACCTGGGCTGGAAAAATACATTATGGACTTTCTCTTGCATATCAAAGATGATGGTACAAAAAATTACAAAAGAACGGTTGTTTTTTCTTTGTATTATATTTTACCAGATCTAATGTGTTACATTCTCCTACATTCCTTTCACATTTCCATAAACTTCAAAGTGTTTCCTTTCAAATGGTGCCAAGAATATGCATATCCTTGCTTCAGGTCCTGAGCTACAGGCAGTTAGATTTGGGAATGTCATTTCCAATCCAGGTGGGACGCCGGTGCCCCTGGGGGGGGGGTACTGTCACGTCTGCCCCCTTCTCCCCCCTGCGCCAGGCTGCCCAGCACTATGTACTCCTGCCATCATCATTACGCACACCTGTTTCCCTCGTCACGCGCATTAGCGCTTCATTGGACTGGACTCAATCACCTGCTTTCATTACCTTCCCTATACAGTGCCTTGCGAAAGTATTCGGCCGCTTGAACTTTGCGACCTTTTGCCACATTTCAGGCTTCAAACAAAGATATAAAACTGTATTTTTTTGTGGAGAATCAACAACAAGTGAAACACAATCATGAAGTGGAACGACATTTATTGGATATTTCAAACTTTTTTAACAAATTAAAAAACTGAAAAATTGGGCGTGCAAAATTATTCAGCCCCCTTAAGTTAATACTTTGTAGCGCCACCTTTTGCTGCGATTACAGCTGTAAGTCGCTTGGGGTATGTCTCTATCAGTTTTGCACATCGAGAGACTGACATTTTTTCCCATTCCTCCTCGAGCTCAGTGAGGTTGGATGGAGAGCATTTGTGAACAGCAGTTTTCAGTTCTTTCCACAGATTCTCGATTGGATTCAGGTCTGGACTTTGACTTGGCCATTCTAACACCTGGATATGTTTATTTTTGAACCATTCCATTGTAGATTTTGCTTTATGTTTTGGATCATTGTCTTGTTGGAAGACAAATCTCCGTCCCAGTCTCAGGTCTTTAGCAGACTCCATCAGGTTTTCTTCCAGAATGGTCCTGTATTTGGCTCCATCCATCTTCCCATCAATTTTAACCATCTTCCCTGTCCCTGCTGAAGAAAAGCATGCCAAACCATGATGCTGCCACCACCATGTTTGACAGTGGGGATGGTGTGTTCAGGATGATGAGCTGTGTTGCTTTTACGCCAAAACATAACGTTTTTAGCATTGTTGCCAAAAAGTTCAATTTGGTTTCATCTGACCAGAGCACCTTCTTCATGTTTGGTGTGTCTCCCAGGTGGCTTGTGGGCAAACTTTAAACAACAATTTTTAGGGATAACTTTAAGAAATGGCTTTCTTCTTGCCACTCTTCCATAAAGGCCAGATTTGTGCAATATACGACTGATTGTTGTCCTATGGACAGTCTCCCCACCTCAGCTGTAGATCTCCTGCAGTTCATCCAGAGTGATCATGGGCCTCTTGGCTGCATCTCTGATCAGTCTTCCTCCCTTGTATGAGCTGAAAGTTTAGAGGGACGGCCGGGTCTTGTAGATTTGCAGTGGTCTGATACTCCTTCCATTTCAATATTATAGCTTGCACAGTGCTCCTTGGGATGTTTAAAGCTTGGGAAATCTTTTTGTATCCAAATCCGGGTTTTAAACTTCTTCACAACAGTATCCCTGACCTGCCTGGTGTGTTCCTTTGTTCTTCATGATGCCTCTGCGCTTTAACGGACCTCTGAGACTATCACAGTGCAGGTGCATTTATACGAGACTTGATTACACACAGGTGGATTGTATTTATCATCATTAGTCATTTAGATCAACATTGGATAATTCAGAGATCTTCACTGAACTCCTGGAGAGAGTTTGCTGCACTGAAAGTAAAGGGGCTGAATAATTTTGCACGCCCAATTTTTCAGTTTTTGATTTGTTAAAAACGTTTGAAATATCCAATAAATGTCGTTTTCCACTTCATGATTGTGTCCCACTTGTTGTTGATTCTTCACAAAAAATACAGTTTTATATCTTTATGTTTGAAGCCTGAAATGTGGTAAAAGGTCGCAAAGTTCAAGGGGGCCGAATACTTTCGCAAGGCACTGTATCTGTCTGTTCCCGAGGTTGTTCCCGGCTTCAGCATTATTGTCGTCATGTCGTTTTGTTCCTCCTGTTCTGACACTGTCCCTGTTCAGTCACTTTGTCCGTTCATTAAAATGTTCAACTACCTGCTTCTCATCTCCAGCGTCGGTTCCTACGTCACCTGGTTGTCCAGGTCTTAATTGAAAGGACACAGACACTAGGCCCTCCGTGGAATGAGTTTTACAGTAGGTATGGGATTCTTTCCTGTTCATGCATTCTCATTTCGACACCCAACCCAACACCACCGGTGTGCGTGGCCAAAGAGCTCTATGTTCATGTCATCTCAACAAATGAGTTTTCTAAAAACAGCATTGGCACTTGGATAGGAGCCGGTGCTTTGGTCAGATGGCATGGACATATAGCTCTGTGGCCATCTCAGGTCACATTCTATTGGATTTACAGTACCAACCCGCCACAGTATTTCACAACAGTAATAATGATGCGCATCACAATGGGAGAGAGTGAGATGGTTGCTGACAGAGAGTCCACAGACAGAGTTATAGATGCTATCAGGATAACCATCGCACCCTATTCCCTATATATAGTAACTCTCTCAGATGGCACCCTATTCCCTATATAGTGCTCTCTCAGATGGCACCCTATTCCTATATAGTGCAGTCTCAGATGGCACCCTATTCTCTATATAGTGCTCTCTCAGATGACACCATATTCCCTATATAGTGCAGTCTCAGATGGCACCTATTCCCTATAGTGCTCTCTCAGATGACACCATATTCCCTATATAGTGCTCTCTCCAGATGGCAATCTTATTCTATATACCCTATTCCCTATATAGTGCTCTCTCAGATGGCACCTTATTCCTATATAGTGCTCTCTCAGATGGCACCTATTCCCTATATAGTGCTCTCTCAGATGGCACCCTAGTGCAGTCTCAGATGGCACCCTATTCCCTATATAGTGCTCTCTCAGATGACACCCATATTCCCCTATATAGTGCAGTCTCAGATGGCACCCTATTCCCTATATAGTGCTCCTCAGATGACACCATATTCCCTATATAGTGCTCTCTCAGATGGCACCCTATTCCTATATAGTGCTCTCTCAGATGGCACCTTATTCCCTATATAGTGCTCTCTCAGATGGCACCCTATTCCCTATATAGTGCAGTCTCAGATGACACCATATTCCCTATATAGTGCTCTCTCAGATGACACCATATTCCCTATATAGTGCTCTCTCAGATGGCACCTATTCCCCTATAGTGCAGTCTCAGATGGCACCCTATTCCCTATATAGTGCTCTCTCCAGATGACACCATATTCCCTATATAGTGCTCTCTCAGATGGCACCTTATTCCCTATATAGTGCTCTCTCAGATGGCACCCTATTCCCTATATAGTGCAGTCTCAGATGGCACCCTATTCCCTATATAGTGCTCTCTCAGATGGCACCCTATTCCCTATATAGTGCAGTCTCAGATGGCACCCTATTCCCTATATAGTGCTCTCTCAGATGACAACATATTCCCTATATAATCCTCTCTCACATGGCACCCTATTCCCTATATAGTGCAGTCTCAGATGGCACCCTATTCCCTATATAGTGCTCTCTCAGATGGCACCTTATTCCCTATATAGTGCTCTCTCAGATGGCACCCTATTCCCTATATAGTGCTCTCTCAGATGGCACCTTATTCCCTATATAGTGCTCTCTCAGATGGCACCCTATTCCCTATATAGTGCAGTCTCAGATGA